>NC_044054.1:29188861-29198861 GCF_902167405.1 Gadus morhua
TGCTGGATGGGCTGGTTGTAGCTTGGCTCGCTCCGCACCAGGCTGAGGTTAAAGGTCAGCCCGGGGTGGTCCACACACATCACCATGGAGGACGCCGCGCCCACTGGACACAGGAGAACACAGAGGCAGAGCTTCACACACACACACACACACACACACACACGCGTAGACCTCTTCAGCCCTCAGAAAGGTCTACATTAGTAGGGGGGTGGCATGTGGCTAAGGAGGGAGAGTCGGTTGGCTGGTAACCATAAGGTTGCCAGTTCCATCCCCTGCTCGAAGTGTCCCAGAGCAAGACACCTCGCCCTAACTGCTCCCGACGAGCTGGCTGTCACCTTGCATGGTGGACACCGCCGTCGCTGTGCGAATGTGTGCGTGAATGTGTGAATGTTAGGCAAGATTGTGAAGCACATTGAGTGGCCACTGGTTAGAAAAGCGCTGTATAAATGCAGTCCATTTACCATTTATTTACCGAGCATGCTGGTTGTTCCTCATTGGCTAAAATCTGTCATGTGTCATCACGTGATATAGTCGGTTTGTATCAGTTGCCACTCTTTGTTGGGTTGTGGACTGTGTTGCAATGGGGGCGATCCACAGATGTTTGAAAACAGTGGTTTGCATCACAAATATGGATTTACAAGAACGCAAATCCGAGACGTCTTATCATATTTTGAACCAAAATTGATTTTTGTGCTGTGGGCAAGAGTACACTGTGGATCACTGCGATCCATCCGGCTTATGTTGTGTATGTTTACACCGACGTGTAAACAAAAGAGTGTGTGAGGACTTACGTTGCCGCGTGACTCTGCCCCTGGAGTGAGAGTCTATGAACAGACCCCTGAAGCGAGCCCTGGTGTGGAAGTTCACCACCAGACGGCCTTGCTCGTTGATCCGCATGCTGGTGGGGTACAACGCACCTGGTAGCACACACACACACACACACACACACACACACACGCACACACGCACACGCACACACGCACACACACACACACACACACACACGCACACACGCACACAGGCACGCAGGCAAACAGGCAGGCAAACACATGCAGATGCACAGGTGCCGGCAAAGACATGCACACACACGCACGCACACACGCAGACACACACATGTAGGCACACACACACACACACACACACAGGCACAGGCACACACCCGCACACATGCAGGCACGCACAAACACAATCACACAAAAAAACACAAACACATAAACATTTAAACTCCCCCATTCACATGGGTTTCATAGCGATTCATCGCGTCCCGAGCTCCAACAAGGAGTCTTTTATCTTCTCCCCAACGCCAGCGTAGCTATGATGATGAATCAGAACAATATCGGGCCATCTGCTCAGCTCTCTGGTGTTCCTCTCTCTGTTTCGCCCTCTCTCTGCCTCTATTAATCTCCCTCCATCCCTCTCTCCCTCCCTCTGCCCTCCCCCCCCCATCTCTCTCCAGATCTGTAACAATAATCATCGTAATGCATTTCAAGTGCATCAACACAGAGTGCTTCCCAGACAGCACTTGTTCTGCACGTTGTACGACAACAAAGGGGGGGATAAACAAATGCACTCAGTGAAAGCGGTGTCCAGAATCGACCCACGGGACTCCCTGAGCAGGAACACCTAGCCCTGATCGGCTCCTGCTGTGTGTCTGCGTTGACTGGAAGTGTTGTGAGGATAAAGGCGGGCTGCACCGCGAACCGACAGCAGGAAAACCGAGCAGCTGGGGGGAGATCTGAGGGCGATGAGGGGGTCCACGGCGGGCACACTCAGCACTACTCTCTCTCTTTCAGTCTCGCTCCCTGGTTTTTTATCGGTCTCTGTCTAGATCTCTAGCTCTGTCTGTCTGTCTGTCTGTCTGTCTGTCTGTCTGTCTGTCTGTCTGTCTGTCTGTCTGTCTGTCTGTCTGTCTGGATCTGTCTCTAGCTCTGTCTCTAGCTCTAGCTCTAGCTCTCCCCCTCTCTCTCTCTCTCTCTCTCTCTCTCTCTCTCTCCTCTCTCTCTCTCTCTCTCTCTCTCTCTCTCTCCCCCTCCCTCCCTCCCTCCCTCCCTCCCTCCCTCCCTCCCTCCCTCCCCCTCTCTCTCTCTCTCTCTCTCTCTCTCTCTCTCTCTCTCTCTCTCATGTTTGGCCTTGAGTTTATTTATTGCTTTAGGATATTTTAGTATTTGTACTTTGCGCAAATCATTTCTTTGATCAATTTAGTTTTTTTTTTATGTAGTTTTTCCTTTCTTTTCTTGTCATTTGTTTGTTTATGTGCAGGTTATTTGAGGTTATGCCTGCGTTTTGCCTTTGATGTTGTAAAGCTAAGTTTATTGGCATAAATAATAGATTATTAAAAATATAATGAAATCGTTGTATCCTATCGCCTCTCCCTTTCTCTATCACTCTCTCTAAATCTCTCCCCCTCTTCTCTCTCTCTCTCCCTCCTTCCCTCCCTCCCCTTCTCCCTCATTGTCCCTTTGTCTCTCTCTCTCTCTCTCTCTCTCTCTCTCTCTCTCTCTCTCTCTCTCTCTCTCTCTCTCTCTCTCTCCCCCTCTCCCCCTCCCTCCCTCTCTCTCCCCCCCCTCTCCCTCTCCCCCTCCCCTCACCCTGGAGCTCGGCCTGGGGGGGGGTCCCGATGCCGTCCCTCCAGAGGATGGCCGTGTCGTAGACGAAGGTGAGCCGGAGCTCCGACTGCAGGTCGAAGTGCTGCCAGCCGCCGCTGCCCACCGGCGAGTGGAACACGTAGGAGACGTGAAGGGGCACCCGCAGCGTCACGTACGACTGGACCAGGTTCAGGACCTGGGGGGCCGGGCGGGGCACACAGAACAGAAGCTAGCACGTTAGCACGTTAGCACGATAGCACGATAGCACGTTAGCACGTTAGCCAAGAAACGTGAGCCCGCCAATGTTTTAACAAATTCAACAACAGAAATATTAATGAATAGCAAATGACTGCTAATACAATTCAAAATAAATACCTCATAGCTAAATACTCAATAATGACTATTCATCTCGAATAGATAATCATTATAAATAATACACCACAAAAAATACATGATAAATAATATATTTAATTCAGATACCCAAAAATGTGTTTTGAACTTTTAGGATTTTTTTCTATTCTGCGGAAAATACAAGAGCAGTTTCCTCTGTTAAACTTTAATATCGAATCTTTATACCATACCGGCTGATGCGACATTCAAAACAGGATACGCTAGCATCCACCAGATGACGCTGTTTATTCACATATTTCTAATTCTTCTTGGGTGACTCGTGACTCGGACTAATTGCCACGACAGAGCTTGCGAAAAATAAACTGATGCAAAATTAACTGGGTTATCTATGTTTGATGAGAATTGATTAGAATGAGAACGACATTTTCCTAATTTGCATTCTCAATTAGCAAAGTCAGCACTGTTTACAGGAGATAATCTTTGGTTGGCGGGGCATACTAGAACACACTAAACAAAAGCTAATTGACTGCATGATGACAAATACGAAAATCAATCTATATTCTAATCCCAGTTAATGTTCATTACCCCTTGCATCTGAAATTCCCTGTTAATTTTTCTGTGGTAAGAAACCCTAGAACAAAAACAATATACAAGAACAGCGCCATACTACAACCAGTGTTATCTTTTTCAAATACCAGTGGTAGCAATACAGTATTAAAGACGGTTATTCATGGTAAAAATACAATTTCTATTTAAATTCTTTGAGAAAATTTATGTTATTCATTGAGAAGACCCCCACAGATTTTGCCTGAAGCACAATTAAAAGAACAACAAAAGAACTCACACGCAATAAACACACACATGCATACACACACATAGACACAGACACACACATACACAATGGACACATTCACACACACAAACACCCACACATACACACATAAACGCACACTTACCCATACACATTTACACACACACAAACACACCTTCCCCCTGCGACACACACACACACACACAACCCCCCCCACAAATACACATACACTTACACACACACATACAAACTTCTACACACACACATACACACTCTCACACACACACACACACACACACACACACACACAAACACACACACACACACACACACACACACACACACACACACACACACACACACACACACACACACACATAACCCCCCCCCACAAGTACGAATACACTTACACACACATACATGGACTTCAGCACACACACTTACACACACTTCGACACACACACACACACACACACACACACACACACACACACACACACACACACACACACACACACACACACACACACACACACAACCCCCCCCCCACAAATACACATACACTTACACACACACACACACACACACACTTCAACACACACACACACACACACACACACACACACATTTCGACACACACACACACACACATCCACCCCCCACCTGTCCGTCGGTGCCCACGCTGCCCCCACAGTCGCTGAGCAGCTCTGACATGTCGTAGTAGCTGGTGAACTCCCAGAGGCAGGCCTCCAGGCGGAGGTTCCTGTAGAAGCGCAGCGTCCGGTTCCCCCGCATGGCGCCGCTGTACTGGTAGGCCGCCGCCGCCTCGCCGGCGCTCTCGGGGTCGCGCGTGGCCGCCGTGACGAAGCCGTGCGCCGTGGTGACCTCGTCGTAGTCCAGCAGGTTGGAGCAGCGGTGGTTGCCCACCCGCGTGCCGTCGGGGCTCAGGGTCAGCTCGAAGTTCGTGAGCGGCCGCGTGGAGATCACGGGCAGCATGCCTGGGGAGAGAGACGTAGAGGGAGAGGGAGGGAGGGGAGGAGGGGGGAGAGAGAGAGGGGGGGGAGAGAGGGGGAGGGGGGAGAGAGACAGAGAGGGAGAGAGAGAGAGAGAGGGGGGGAGAGAGAGAGACAGAGAGGGAGAGAGAGGGGGGGAGAGAGAGAGAGACAGAGAGAGAGAGAGAGAGAGAGAGAGAGAGAGAGAGAGAGAGAGAGAGAGAGAGAGAGGGAGAGGAGGGGAGAGAGAGACAGAGAGGGGGAGAGAGAGACAGAGAGAGAGAGAGAGAGAGAGAGAGAGAGAGAGAGAGAGAGAGAGAGAGAGAGAGAATACCAACACAGGAGTCAGTCAGGCATATGCAATTTGACTTTGCAACTGTCCGCCCCTCTTTCTGTAAGTCTATACACCTGTCCAGCCATCTATCTATGATTATATATATCTGTCTGTAACTCCAACCGTCTACCTCTCTGTCCGTCATTCTATCTACCATGTGTCTATCATCATGTACCCGAGTGTCTGACTAACTGTCTAACCATTCGTCTATCTGAAAAGCAATCCAGACATTTGTATAACCACCCTTTGAATGATATATAATATCTGTATATATATATATAACACGCACACACACACACACTGATACACAAACAGATCTTCTAATCACTTCAATTTGAATAACGGTGACGTTTTCTCTTCTCTTCGTTTTCTCCCAAGGTTTTATGGTATAATAATGACAAAGGTATTGAACGCATTATACTCAGACCGGAGCCATGTCTAGAACGAGGCATTTAATGAAGCCGTGCATTATACTCAGACCGGAGCCATGTCTAAAACGAGGCATTTAATGAAGCCGTGCACTATTTAAGATAAAGGTATGCAATTGCGTTTCTGTGGCAACATAGGGAAACACGCGCTGACCTTTCTTCACTGTCTTCCGTAGCGTACGTGTGTATGAGTGTGATTTACAGGTTTACGAGCGTTTCCGGTGATTATGGGCTGCGGGGGCTCAGAGGACGATACAGGAAGGAAAAAAGCTCCCTGGACGGATCAGTCAGGAAACAACAATTGAACTGTCGAAAAATAAATCAATGTAATATTTTCTTGCACTCAGGGCATTTATTCTGACGTGCGCCCATGCCAACGCCGCACTTGATGTAAATTGATCTCCTCCAGCGGCTCTCTACCTGTCGGTCCCCTGGAAGCCTATCAACCGGGGCCCCTACCACTCAACACGTCTCGTCTTGAAGGGCCCCCCCCCCCCCCCCCCCCCCATCACACCCCCACCACCCCCGCTTTTAAAACCCTTCGGAGGCAAACAGAGGAGGCGTACACCACGTTGATCCGTGTTCAATTTCCTTAAACCCAGCGAACCCGAACGCTAACCCTCCCAGGTGGAGGGGGGGGGGGGGGGGGGGGGGGGGCTACAGGGGGGAGCTGATGGGTGGGAGGGTGCATGGGGGGGGGAAGTTTGATCCGCTAAACTTTTTGAGGGATTTAATTTAAACTTTGGAGATACTGCGTCAGAATTATAATGGAACAACGGAGGGATCAATGGAGTCATCTGTATCTGGGTATGGGTCTCTGGATGGGTATGGATCGCCGTCGTTCACCGAGACGATGTTCACACGCAGTCACGCAAATGCTCACGTCGCACACCTATGCACGCACGTACGTGTGTACGTTTGTCGGTACGTACGCACACACACACACACACACCTACACACGCACACAAACGCACACAAGTACGGACACACACACACACACACAACCTACGCGCACACACACACACACACACACACACACTCATGCATGTACACACACACACACACACCGTTAATGCCGCTAATTAATGACAAGCTGAGACAGGTGATGTTTTAAGCTGGTGTACAGGGGGAGGGGGAATAATTATGATTGAGTTTAAGTCAGTCTAATTGTCTCATATCTGTCTAACTACGGCACTCTGTGAATCAGGATAATCTTACAAACGATCAGACGATAAAGTGACTTCTTATCTCATCTGATCGTCTCCCTGAAGCTACGGAGAGCCGAGGGAGAAAGCGTGAAGCATGTTCAAAACGACTCTGTACGCAATTGTCTGCTTGCCGTCGCTTCCCTGCCGTCATTGTGTTAAACCAGCCAATAGCGCGCCAGGGGGAAAAAGCCAGCTTGGTGATTGGCTCCCGCCAAAGCAGATCGGAAGCAGAAAGAAATGTGTTGCTCCTCTCCAGACCCTTCTGCGGGGCGAGTTCAAATCGCCGGCAGAACGGGCTGGGGGGTAACCAGTCTAGGGGGGCTGTGAGACCATGAAGGGGGGGGGGGTACCCAGAGCGTGGAGCAGGGGAGGGTGGCGGGGGTGCAACGTACCGTCGATGTGGGGCATGGTGACGGTCAGCTTGATGAGGTTGGGGTGCTGGAGGTCCTCCGCGCCCGTGTAGCGCAGCTTGGCCGAGAAGGGCTCCGCTCCCACCGTCCCCATCTTCCTGGGCTGACACATGCCTTCACAGGACGGCCAGGGGCGGGGTCAGGTGAGGCGAGGCGGGGTTGGGGTCGTGCTAGGTTAGCGGTTGGATTGCTAACGCTAATTCTCTTCCGATTTGACTCAAATGAATCGCAGTCATCTTATTGTGATTCGTACCGGTTCATAACAAAGGGAAACTGTCCCGCTAAGGCTGTCGCTCATCCCGTACATTTAACAACCTCAGCGGACGTACAGTCCTTTATATAGTGGCATACACCTATGTACATTTACATTTACAATTGGGGCATTAGGCAGACGCTTTCATCAAAAACGACGTATCACAATTACACTTGTCAGAAGAAAGAGAAACCACAATAGATTGCTGCCTGTCGGTTCTATAAAGGATATTCATAATGCCAAGCATTCACAATCGCTAGGTTAACCCTTTCCCCATTTACACCAAGATAGCTAGGATAAGATGCTACACAACGCTAAGTACTAGTTTCTATATACTATTTCCTACATACACACCTAAATACACACTATATTACCGTATACAACAAGGTAGCTAGGACAAGATGCTACACAAAGTACTATTTTCTATATACACACCTAGATACACACTTTATAAACTGAAATGGAGGGATGGGTAGTTTCTTTCACCCAGGAGTTTTTTTGCGAGAATGCAATACTATTATAATGAGTACTAGTTTCTATATAATATTTTCTAAATACACACCTAGATATACACTTTATAAACAGAAATGGAGGTGATGGGTAGTTTCTTTCCCCCAGGAGTTTTAAGCGAGAATGCAATACTATGATAATGGGTACTATTTTCAATATACTATTTTCTATATACACACACCTAGATACCCACTTTATTCACGGACACAGAGAGAATGGTTGTTGCTTTCACCGAGGAGTTTTTAGCGAGAATGCAAGGCGAAGGCCTTGCATTCTCGCTAAAAACTCCTCGGTGAAAAAAACAACCATTCTCTCCGTCTTCTCCGTCTCTGCCCCCCTTCCCCCTCTCACCTTCCTGCCGGCTGACCGTGGCCAGGGGGCTGCTGAGCTCCAGGCCCGCGTCGCCGTTGGAGTTGACGGCCCGGGCGGCACACTGGACCCGGGAGCCCGCCTGGAAGTAGACCGAGTCCAGCGTGATCTCCTTGGACGAGGTGAAGAAGGTGTCGAAGTCGGCCTCGCGCACGGGGCCCGTGACGCCGTCGGGCCCCGCGGGGGCGCTGACCAGCCAGCGGTAGCGCGTGAGCGTGTCGTTGATGTGCTCGCTGACGCAGATGGAGCCCGTCTTTTGGTAGTCCGGGTAACGGGAGTTGCAGGCCTGCAGGTGCATGAGATGGCGGGGATCAGGGGGGAAGTGGGTGATCAAGGGGTGGGTGATCCGGGATGGTTGATCCAGGGTTTGATCCATGGGTGATGGAGGAGTGAGATAAGGAAGAAGGAGAGGTGGGGAGGAAAGTGAGTTGAATGAAATTGGTTCTACTGTGCTGTGGTCCTTTGTAAATGAGTCTGGGTCAGAGGATCTACAACGTCCCACATTGGGTTCATGTTGTTGGGCATTGGTCCCTGAAGGAAACAAAGGGAAAGTAGGTTACACTCATCTAAACTGAAGTGAATTGAAGTGTGCTAAAGCGAATTAAAGTGTACTAACTCAAACCGAAGAAAACAAAGAAAATACTAAAACAAATGGAAGCCAACTAAAGCAAACGTAAGAGAACTAAAACAAACTAAAGAAAACTTAACCAAACTAACGGAAACAAAGCCGAACTAAGGCAAACCTAAGAGAAATAAAACAAACTGAAGCAAACTAAGGCGAACTTAAGCAAACTGAAGCAAACCAAAGAGACCTAAAGCAAACTGAGGCAAACTAAAGGAAACTAAGGCAGACTAAATGGCACTAAAGTGAGGCAGTGAGACGGGGTCTCGAAGGACACCACGGCCACGGCTGCCATGACAATTTGTGACGGGCGGAAGAGGAGAGGTGTCTTCAAGGTAACGCTGTTCCTTCCTTCTCCGTACGACGGCAGAGCGATTATGTCAAGATGGGGAGATGTGGAAGTGACTATGTCGGGTAACTTTTGGCAATTTCGGCACCCCCTCTCGTCATGCTGTCATCCTCATCATCCTCATCATCATCATCACCTCTTGATTCTCCTCAGCTCCCTTTTCTCCTCTCCTCCTTCCCCCTCCTCCCCCTCCTCCTCCTCCTCCTCCTCCTCCTCCTCCTCCTCCTCCTCCTCCCCCCCCTCCTCCTCCTCCCCCTCCTCCTCCTCCTCCTCCTCTCCTCCTTCTGACTCCCTTTCAACCTGTTCTCTCTCACCTCCCTGTGCTCTCACGTTAACCCCTATCTCCCCCTCTCTGTCTCCCCCTCTCTGTCTCCCCCTCCGGGTGAGGGGGCGGTATCCACGGTAACCACAGTGCGGCGACGAGGGGGGGGGGGCTCACCGTGATGCAGACAACCGGGTAGCCGGCGGGGGGGGTCCCGGTTCTCGGGGGTCCGCCTCCCGTCGTCGTAGTGGAGCAGCGACACCACGTGGGGCGGGGAGGGGAAGGTGACGTCCGCCATGCTGTAGGCCTCCTCGATGTACACGATCGCCTTGGTTACCTGACAGAGAGGGGTTGTGGGGGAGTTGGGGTCATTTAGTGGTATCGATGTACAC
The DNA here is from genome assembly GCF_902167405.1 of Gadus morhua. Lineage (NCBI taxonomy): Eukaryota > Metazoa > Chordata > Actinopteri > Gadiformes > Gadidae > Gadus > Gadus morhua. The sequence continues at coordinate 29,198,738 of NC_044054.1, forward strand.
CATCACCCTAGTTACGTGGCCGATAATCAAAAGACAAGGAGGCTGTGTGTGTGTGTGTGTGTGTGTGTGTGTGTGTGTGTGTGTGTGTGTGTTGGGGGTGGGAGGGGTTATTTATAGCTAATGA
>NC_044054.1:29203861-29226361 GCF_902167405.1 Gadus morhua
AGTCCCCCAGGCGGACCAGCCGTATCCGGACCAATGCCGTGGTGCCCGCTTCCTGCGGCTCGCTCAGGCTGAACTTGGTCTGAGCGAAGCGGATGATGGGCTCTGTGGGGGAGGGGGGGGGGGGGAGAGAGGTGAATGGAGGACACACTCGTTTTTGGTTAAACTAAAACCATAAAGGTTCCGGTGCGCATTCTGAGTTTATTATTATAGGATACCATTTCAAATTACATACATCTTATCCAATATTAGGTCGTATTTTTTTTATTAAATAATTGTGTTTAAGAAAATATAGCATAATACCTGATCAATTTCTTGTTCAGGTGAGCATTCTACTTTTATGGTTTTGGTTCATTGGACATCAGACTATTCTCAGTCTGTAAACACCCAACGCATAACTTAAAAGTGTTAAATGTCTTAAATGAAGTCTATAAATCTACCGTCAAATACAAAACGTTCTACATTTTTTAATCTTTCCCTGGAGGACCTTATACGTCCCAAACCAAGGTGATTGGATCAGAACTTTGATATGGTCCATCAGCCAATGGTTAATAGGTAAATACTCTTTTCATGGACTCTCAGCAGCCTCTTTTGAAAACAGCTACATTTATAATTTGTGCAAATGTGTTGACGAGCGTGACCGCCTGTGTCATGAATTACTTTTTTGTGTTTGTCACTATTCAGCCTTTCCTCAGTAACCTTCAGTAACATTTAGTACTTAACAACCTCATTCTGCAATCACATACAAAACGCATATTTCTTCTTTCATTCTTCTCCCGGAGGACTTTGTTGCCTGTGATTCACGCCAGCTACGTGATCCGATCAAGCTACGTGACGATACGTTCTTTGTTTGTGCCAGCCCATAATTGCTCAGACCGCGAGTGGCAGATCAGAACATGTCAGATGCAAGACTTTTAAGAAGCCGGCAAGACGTGCGTGGTGTGAGCAAACACAGTTCACTCACTACTTGAATACGTCGGCAGAATACAAAGGGGACAGGGCTGGCACACAGAATACTTTGATTTCCATTCAAGGACTCATTTCGCCGGCGACCTGTGTTCAATTATCAGTCCTGTCGCTACAAAGCAAACAAAATAATTAAAACTTTTCATCTTCGGTGCCGCTTGCTTTCACTTACTGTCGGCCGTGTCGGTTATTCTAATCAGAGTCTCGCTCAGGGAGCCCACCGCGGCCCCGAACAGGGACTCGCTCCAGGGGGCCCCGAGCACCAGTCGTAGCTCTTCGTCCTCCTCGTACAGAGTGTCGTCCACCAGAGTCAGGACGCACTCCTTCTCCGCCTCCCCTGCAGAACGAGTCGACGTGTTTTACTGTCCGGCGTGCAGTGAGACATCGTCAGCGTGCAGTCAGACATCATCATCGCTCTGCCACAGAGACACACCTCATAGTACAAAAAGGCGCACACAAGGTGTAAATTAAGGCGGTAAAAGCAAAAAGAAGCAGGAGTCTTAAGTGTGAAATAAATTATACGTGTTCAATGTGAAGTGCATTTCTTTACTCCTCTGTCTTTGTTCACATTAAAAATGTTATGTACACATCCCAACGGTTTTTGGAAGATGTAATTTATACAATATTGGACGGAAAAGTAATAAAAAGATAATGCAACACCGGAGTTCCATTAAATGTGTCGAATCAGTGAAAGGCGTGCGGATGGGTCCCATGTTTTATGGGGAAGACAATTGCTGAAAAATAATTCTCACCATAGAAAACTGGGAATTACATGCTGCCTGAATACCTCATTAAACCTAATTATGGTACATAGGGTACAGAATATATGCATTAAATACAACAAAATCGAAACAAAGAACACAAACATAAAAACGTAATCTTACATAACCTTAGCTTCTGCTTAGTTATTTTTTGTGCTGCCATTATTGTGCATCTATGAGGGCCTGATGACTCGATGACTCTCTGAGGGAGGAGCCTATCTTCTGTGTTCCCTGCCAGGCTTTTGGGCCCTTCAGAGGGCTTGAGGGGGGTGGGAGAATGTATAAAATAAATAAGAATACTCCCGAGTTATTGTTCTCTCCATCCCTCCATCCGTCCCTATCTCTTGTTTCTACCTCTTGCACTTAAAAGCAATTTTCCCTTCTCATTCTGTGTAGTTTCGCACATTCAATGATTATTGCCCTTGTCAAGGTTTGTCTTTATTGCTGAGTGCACTTACTGTTAGCCGCTGTGGACAGAAGCATCTGCTAAACGTAACGTAATGTAAAGTAATGCGCTGCGGTCGGTTGGTGAAGCCCTCTGAGAGGGCACTCGTGATGAGGGGCTGTCTGACTGTATTGGACTGGAGTGAGATAGAGTCAGATAGAGTGAGAGAGAGAGAGAGAGAGAGAGAGAGAGAGAGAGAGAGAGAGAGAGAGAGAGAGAGAGAGAGAGAGAGAGAGAGAGAGAGAGAGAGAGAGAGAGAGAGAGAGAGAGAGAGAGAGAGAGAGAGAGAGGACAAACAGACAGACAGACAGGGACAGACAGACAGACAGACAGACAGACAGACAGACAGACAGACAGACAGAGAGAGAGAGAGAGAGAGGACAGAGAGAGAGGACAGACAGACAGACAGACAGACAGACAGACAGACAGACAGACAGACAGACAGACAGACAGACAGACAGACAGACAGAGACAGAGAGAGAGAGAGAGAGAGAGAGAGAGAGAGAGAGAGAGGACAGAGAGAGAGGACAGACAGACAGACAGACAGACAGACAGACAGACAGACAGACAGACAGACAGACAGACAGACAGACAGACAGACAGACAGACAGACAGACAGAGAGGGAGGGAGAGAGAGAGAGAGAGAGAGAGAGAGAGAGAGAGAGAGAGAGAGAGAGAGAGAGAGAGAGAGAGAGAGAGAGAGAGAGAGAGAGAGAGAGAGAGGGAGGGAGGGAGGGAGGGAGAGAGAGAGAGAGAGAGAGAGAGAGAGAGAGAGAGAGAGAGAGAGAGAGAGAGAGAGAGAGAGAGGGAGGGAGGGAGAGAGAGAGAGAGAGAGAGTAGAACCCGCCGGGCTGTGTTTGGTACCGGGGAGGAAGGTGATGACGGAGGCGTCGGTGTTGGGTCGCTCGTCGAAGTCGTCCGCCACCTGGGCGGAGCCCTGGCGGGTGTAGCAGCGCACCGTGGACTGGTGGCGGATGTCGCCGCTGCGGTACACGGTTGCTATGATACGGCCGTCGCTCTCCTTCCCGGTGTACACCGGCTCGCGGAACTGGACCTTAGGCACTGGGGGACAAACCGGACAAAGCTTTGTATGGATGGTGGGGGAATTGATTTATCATTAAGGATACCATTAAAAAAATGCATAAATTGTGTCCAATATTAATATTATAATATTATATTTTAATTATATTAAGTAAATGTATTCAAGAAAATTTTAATCTGATAAGATAATATTTTAATATGATATCTGATCAAATATATTTGTTCAGAGAACTTTCCTGTTCAACATTTTTTATGATGCTAATAAAAAGTTAGTAACCGAGTAATAAACTAGTAGTAAGCTAGTAGTAACCTAGTAGTAAACTAGAAGTAACCTAGGAGTAACCTAGTAGTAACCTGGTAATAACCTATAGGTAACCTACTAATAACCTAGTAGTAAGCTAGCAATAACCTAGTTGTTAATGTGTAATAACCAGTTATATATGTACAGCTTTCACCATATAATGGATTAATGAAACATGAATTATGATTCATTATGAATCAGCCCTGAGTGAATCTCCTCCTGACTCACGGTCGGACACCGAGTCGTTGATGAACACCGTGGCCTTGGCGGGATCTCCCAGGATGCCGTGCACCGGCATACGCAGCACCAGCTCAAAGCTCTCCACCCCTTCCAGCTCGGGGCGTCCTAGGTCGTCCAGCACGGTGACCCTGAACGTCTGTGCGCTCACCCCCGGGGCGAAGTCCAGGCTGCGGCTGATGCCCACGTAGTCGATACCAGCTGGGACCGCGGGGGAGAGGGGGTGGGTGTTGGTGTTTAGTATTACTGCTGTTGTCTACTAATGTCGTCCCTCATTATCACACTTTATTTATTGTTAGTAATGCTTCATTATGTTGGACTGTAGGATATGGTTCATTATGTTCAAAGATATATCAAACCTAATGAACCGACATTTGAATGGGGACATTTTGATACATAATGTGATAAAATATTCTCAGTGGTGGAAAGAGTATTCCTATATAAATCCTATAGCGTTTTCTATATCCTAGTACGCTACAGGATTATACACAACTTCAGAAAACTGTATTTTAGTCAGTGAAGGCAGCCTTCACCTCAAGCACAAGAAACTTATAAAAAATATACCAGTAATTGTTGTTCAGCTAAAGAACACAATTCAGTTTTGCTTGGTTAATAACAGGTTTCTTCAGTCGCTAGGCTGACAGAAAAAACATGACAATAAACACGAGCAAGGTCATCCCCAGCCCTGCTGCGGTGTTACCTTCGGCCGAGGCGGTGTCCGCTTTGCGGGAACGCACGGTGACCGTGGCCGTCTTGGAGAGATCCGTCCCCATCCTCCACACCTTGACCACCACGTGTCCGTCGCTCTCGTCCACATGGTAGTCCACCTCCCCGAAGTAGAAGACCGGAGCTGAGGGGGGGAACATCCAACATGAGACCCCGTTAATGAGGTGACACAGAGATAAAGGTGCATTCAACTGTCTTTTTGTGCCTTTTTATGGACGGCACTGTGAGGACAGACAGGAGAGTGGGTTGAAAGAGAGAGGCCGCGACATGGAGCAAAGGACTCCGGGCCGAGGAATTAAACCCGCTACTCGCTTTGTTGCCCGTGGTGTTGGGTAAACTCGTGAGTTCATCCAGCAAGCCACAGAAAATAAAACTTTCATTTAATTGTTTTCTGTTTCTCATATCTGAGGGTCTCCAGTTCAACCCCGAGCCAGCATGTGGTAACAACATGTATGCAGAAAGGCCCAAGACTGGGGCCATACCCTCTCCCCCCTCCCAGGGTCTCTGGAGCTTTGAGACCCCGGATCTCTGATGTGGTTCAGTGCAGACAGTTCGACTCCAACCAGCAGCAAGTCAGTTCAGACCCAGGGAAACCCAGCTCCCTCAAACAAATACCCTGCTACGACTCAACAAAACCCCAGCCATCTTTGTTTGTGTGTGTTCATGTGTGTTTCATACTTTTATATCATTATGTTTGTATGCGCGTGTGCTTGTGCATGTGCACACTTGTGTGTGTGACTGTGTGTGTGTGTATCTGGCGGGGTGCGATAGTGTGTGAGAGAAGCCGAGGACTTCCCTTCCCAGCCCGCACAAAGCCTCTTTGGAACTGACATTGTTTCCTAAGGCAGAATACTGATGGCAGTCCAATAAGTCTATGACAGCTTTACCCCCTCCTCTCCCGCACCACCACCATCCCCCCTCCCCCCCAAACAACTGACAAAATAAGTTCAGCTGCTCTCTGTTGCCCTGACACTGATGTATGGAGAGTGCTGGTTCATCATCCACAAATACCGAGTAAGGTTTACTCTTGTTTTCGGTTCTCCTCCATGACCATGCAACGGTCCCCGGTCCAGGGACACACACTGAATTCAGCGTTTGCTTTGCTGAATCATAAACTCCCATATTTTATGCTATTCTTTAAGTGGGCCACACGACAAAAGCGGGGTGTTTGTGTGCTACATTATTGAGAGACGGAGGGTTTGAAGATTTTTTGTCACTTGATGTTTGACTCTGAAGTTGAAAGGCGAGAACAAAGCCTAAAGAAACAATATGGCGAAGGAAGCGCAGACAACAGGTCCATTGCTCAGTTTCTCAAGAATGCTTTCCTTATTATTGCCATCTGTCTGTCTCTCTCTCTCTCTCTCTCTCTCTCTCTCTCTCTCTCTCTCTCTCTCTCTCTCTCTCTCTCTCTCTCTCTCTCTCTCTCTCTCTCTCCCTCTCTCTCTCTAGACTCTAAATATACCTAACATCCTCCACACACACAGACACACACAAACACACAGACACACAAACACACACATGCGACACACATCACTCAATCACAGAGTCACATCAGCTCAGGATCAAAAGAACAAGGCGTCAGAAGAGGACGCAGACAGCGCAGGTGTAGCCCGGCGCAGGTGTGCATTCTGGGGGAATCCTCAGAACCAAACACACAAGCGTATGTTGTGTGCACACACAAACACATGTTGTGTGTACACAAACACGCAGGCCTCTCAGAGCCCTTGTGTGGCGAAGACGTCTTGATCGGGGAGCTGTTGCTTCCTGACATCCCCGAACGTAGTATTTACTGTAAACATGTGTCTGGGAGCGGAGGGATGGGTGTGCTTACAACAGGAAGCTCAGCGTTGATATGAAAACGACCATGTAGATGTCAGCGTTCCCTGCATGGCTCCACACCTGCTCCCAGCCCGGGCAGGGGGTAGGGTGTTGGGTGATGGGGGGGGGATGACGGAGAATCGTCCTTATCCTCTGGCCCCCCCGTAGAGGGTGGAGGTACGAAGCTGACATTGAGATCTCTGTGTCTTCTGTTTTTTTGCATCCGTATCCAGTCGGGCTTTCCTCATCAGTCAGCAAGGCAAAGCAGTGAGCGAAAGAACGCACTCACAATCAAATCCGTCGGAGTCACTTGAACCACGCTTAATGGGTTTGAAATCGCTTCAAAAGCATGGTGGGGGTTAGTCATTCCAAGGAATTTGTCGGTTTTGGAGCTGTGTTAATTAGCTCTGTCAGTCCACTTTTGACGTGAAATTGACAAAATGGAACCTGATTGCTTTTAATAAATACATGCTAAGTGGTCCTTGACAAAAAAAATAATTGCCGAGCGCGCCACCCAAAATTGAATAAGCTCAACGAAAAACACATCAGTCGGAACAACAAGCAATCAAAGACATAGCTTCAACCATAACAAGCCAGCTTGGCCAATTTGCATTTTAGCTTATAAATCGTTAAAAGATAAAAAGGGTATTCTCCACAAGTACGTGCTTGAACGTTGGTATGTTGGCCTTTTTTGTGTGTATCTTTCTTTAAATACCAGTTACAGGACATTCTCAGCTGTGCCACCTTCAAAGACATGTTTCCCCAGATAAGTACAGCAGGTGACAGAATGCCTCCAGCTCAACTCCGGCACTGGCTACCTCCCACGGTGTGGAAAATAGCCCCCTTATTTTCATCTACAAAAGAGTACATTATGTATGAACTCGGCTTGTATGCCCAGCACAGAGAGTGTGACCAAAAATAAGTCAGCCTTAATATCAGCTTGAGGTACGGGTATTCCCACGCCCTGGTTTAAGCCTTATCTACAATTCCACCTGTGTGTGTACGCACTCAAGAGTATTATGAGCGCTTTGGTCCCTGCTGTGTCTGTACACACCCAGAGTGTTAACAGTGCTATGGTGACAACTGTGGCCGTACTCAGCCCCAGAGTATTTGGAGCGACTACGTCCTCACTGTGTCCGTACGTCCCCAGCGTGTTTGACAAGCGAGTCAGTGCACAGTTAAAGGCACTTTGGTCAGTGCAATGACTGTGTGCACCAGGAGTGTTAAGTGGTTTAAGATGTTGAGGTTGCAACTTGTACATCCACAACCTTTCTTTTAAGAAAGGGTCCCCAGTATGTCCCCCTATCAGAGCTTTAAGAGTGATTATGTTCCCATGAAAGCCCTACCAGGGTGTTTAGGTCTCCACTATGTCTCTACCACTTTTAGGAGCAATTAGGTCCCCACTGTGACTACATCAATGTTAAGAGTGTTAAGAGTGTTTAGGTCCCCACTATGTCTGGACTAGAATATTAAGAGTGATTTGATCCCCACTATGTCTGTACCAGAGTTTTAACAGGGATTAGGTCCCCACTATGTTTGTACCTGTTTTAAGAGCAATTAGGTCCTCACTACGAATACACCATTGTTAAGATTGTTTAGGTCCCCACTATGACTACACCAGTGTTAAGAGTGTTTGGGTCCCCACTATGACTACACCAGTGTTAAGAGCGTTTAGGTACCCACTATGACTACACCAGTGTTAAGAGTGTTCACGTCCCCATTATGTCTATGCCAGTGTTAAGAGGGATTAGGTCCCCACTATATCTACACAAGTGTTAAGAGCAATTAAGTCCCAACTGTAGAATGTTGGTGTATTTTAGTGTCTCTCTGTGTTCACATTTCTAGTCAAGGAACAGGCCAGTGCCTCTCACACTGGCCTTATTCTGGGACTCCAACCCACACACAAACTCAGGACTCTAACCCTTATATCCTTACAAGAGTGTTAAGAGCGATTACGTCCCTGTTATGTCCCTACAGAGTGTTAGGGGCTATTGTGTCCCCACTTTTATGTACCCAGAGGGTTAAGAGTGATTAACTCAAGGTCCGAGGTCAAAGCCAAAGTCTTTGAATGGTGACTGAGTGCCAAGTAGAATGCTGGGGAGTTTAAACGACACATTGTGTTCTCTATGGACCAGGTGCTCCTGGCAGGTTCTGTGAAGCCAGATACTGTAGAGAGAGGAACTGTACACTCAGGTTAGGGCGCATAGAGAGAGAACGAGGAAGGACAGGAAACACTTGATTGAGGTCTTGGAGATGGCTGTTGCCTTCTTTGTTGTCTTTCTTCAATCGGTGGCAGTGAGGTCTTTGTGTGGTGACTCCAAGGCCAGCTCACGGATATGATAATAGTGTACGCCGGCATCGAACCCACTGGGGAGTTAAATAACACATGGTGCGCTCTGTGAGGATCTCTCTCTCTCTCTCTCTCTCTCTCTCTCTCTCTCTCTCTCTCTCTCTCTCTCTCTCTCTCTCTCTCTCTCTAATTCAGCCTTACGTCCCTTCCTTGCAACATTGCACCAGAGCTGGCGTCTACTCCCTCTGCCTCTTTTAATTAACAACTGTGACATATATACGTATGTATATATATATATATATTTGACATGTTAAACATGATGTATCTTGTTATATGTAGCTATACATTGAATGAATCTCACATTTTCACACTCGCATACATATGAGTTTGCCAACACATACACTAACACACACACACACGCACATGCACACACACACACAAACACACACACGACATATGACACACACACACACACACACGCACGCACATGCACACACACACACACACACACACACACACACACACACACACACACACACACACACACACGACACACGACACATGACACACACACACACACACAAAAGTTGCCCTCACTTTTTCACTGTAGGCTTAAAGAGGATGAAGTGTTTTAGAGTTCCGCTGCTACTGTTATGAATGTAATGTGCATCACTAACACAGCCCGATGGGTGAAATACAGCCTTTAGACGCCTATTGAATTCGCTCAGCTGCCAGGCATTCTCGGGGAGCTGTTGACTCACGGCAGCCATTACCATAAACAAAGACAACTCGCCAGCGAACGGTTGACAGTTTATTTAAACAGAAAAAAAAAACACAACGACGCGACGCTACGCCTAAGCCATCTTTGTTAATAACAAAACACCCCCACCGGTCGCTCCTCTTACTCTGTGTCTTTCTTCCTTTAAAAAACGGTACTTCCGAATAAAGTTATTCAACAAGGGAGCGTGGTGTGTTGATACAGTGTATTCCCAGCAGAGCCCATCTGTCCTCACTCCCCCCCCCCCCCCCCCCCCGTCTCTCTCTCTATCTCTCTCTCTCGCTGCGGCAGCACTGGTGAGGACTGGGTGGCTGGGGAGGCTGCGGCTGTACTTAGTAAACACATCAGCCTGCTCACAGCTGTCCAGGGGACCCGGGTGGGAAGGGAATCCTACAGGAATTATTTTGGCACAATTAAAACCCGTTGAAACAACAAGGGGGGGAGGGAGGGGGGGGGGGGGTGGGGGGGTGGATGATCGCCTCCGTTAATTCCCGGTGCTTATTACGCCGCCTAATGAAAATGATAAACAGCCATAAGAAGAGACGGCGGTAAACATTTGCGTAACGATGCAGACCTTTATGCGAACCCGACTCAGTCGTTTCCTCTTTCATGTGTTTTGATGGCTTGGTTTTTATTCCTTTATGAACAGGGAAGGGGGGGGGGGGGGGGGGGTTGACGACGAGGGGGATTCACTTGTAGCACCGGAGCACGGGTGGGAATCGAACCTGGGTCGCTGCGAGGCGCGTCGCCTGCATGGTTCGGGCTCTGAGCGACAGAGCTGCAACAATGATGTTTGTTTTTATGTTTTATATTAGCGCTTGTTTCACATTAACGTATCAAGCGGCGAGCAGCATGGGGTCTGTCCACAGGGGATGAGGCCTCCGCAGACATGAAGACCCCTCACGTCACGAACGAGAGAACAACTAATACAATAACAACAACAACAACAACAACTGCAACAACAACTTACTTGTGAGTTGATTGAGTTGGACTTATATGGTAGATGGTCGATATGTAAGGGATAATGCCCGACGAGGTGTCCATTATCAGGAATTAATGGACGACGTGGAGGCGTGAACCGTCCGACGCGAAGCGGAGGACGGTTGCCTCCGCGAAGTCCATTAATTCCTGATAATGGACACCTCGAAGGGCATTATCCCGCTTATACCACGGTCACTTACCAACGGTGACCAAATTAAGACCATTAATTTATATTTTCATGCGTTTTACAATCTGAATATAAAGTTTTCCACAAAACATACATTTGTTTCCCTGGTTACGCCTGAGGGTCCGACTAATACCCGGAACCACCATTACACGCCCGTTGGGTTCTCATGCAACGGAAACGTTGTTCACTCCTCCAGTAATTAGGACGGACCATAGCTACGACTTTAGAACGGGAGGTAGCGGGAGGTATTATAGTCCGCTGAGCTTTGTTTTGTTTCCCGTTGCTATGGTTACTACTATTTTAGAGACGATACGCCAGCTAGCGCATTAATTGAGAACGGTAAACAGACAATTTGACGGAACTACTTGTCCAGGTGTCCGTATATCAGGAGTTAATGCACACCCTGCATCCAATCAGAATCGAGTATTCCCGCAGACCGTGGTATAAATATATATATATATATATATATATATATATATATATATATATATATATGTAGTGGATAAGTGGAAGTCTTTGAAAGACCATGGCATTGAACATGGGGATACACATTGCATTGAATAGAAAGAGAAAAACAAAGAACACATGGAAGAAAGGAAGACAAACAGACCAACTGACAGATCGAAGGAGATGGCCACTCTTTTCAGACATAGTAAAGTAGATGCATAGTGTAAAAATAAATTATGTCCAAAAAATCATATTGTGTTTATGGATATCCAATAGATGTTTGACAGACACATGGATATATGGTTAGGAGACAGACAGACAGAAAGACATATGACAGCTAGCTAGCAAACTAGAAGGATAGAGTGAAAGAGCGAGAGTGAGAGAGAGAGAGAGAGAGAGAGAGAGAGAGAGAGAGAGAGAGAGAGAGAGAGAGAGAGAGAGAGAGAGAGAGAGAGAGAGAGAGAGAGAGACAGAGTCATAAAGAGAGAGAGAAAGAGAGAGAGACAGAGACAGAAAGAGAGAGAGACAGAGACATAAGAGAGAGAGAGAGAGAGAGAGAGAGAGAGAGAGAGAGAGAGAGAGAGAGAGAGAGAGAGAGAGAGACAGAGACATAAAGAGAGAGAGAGACAGAGACATAAAGAGAGAGAGAGAGAGAGAGAGAGAGAGAGAGAGAGAGAGAGAGAGAGAGAGAGAGAGAGAGAGAGAGAGAGAGATACAGAGACATATAGAGAGAGAGAGAGAGAGAGAGAGAGAGAGAGAGAGAGATAGAGAGAGAGAGAGAGCGAGAGAGAGAGAGAGAGAGAGAGAGACATAAAGAGAGAGAGAGAGAGAGAGAGAGAGAGAGAGAGAGAGAGAGAGAGAGAGAGAGACATAAAGAGAGAGAGAGAGAGAGAGAGAGAGAGAGAGAGAGAGAGAGAGAGAGAGAGTGATAGCTAAAGAGAGAGAGAGTCAGACGGTCAGAGAGTCGGACGACAGTCAGACGGCGCCTCACCGTCGGCGAGGTCCTCCCGGATGGTGACGCGGGCGGTGGGGTAGTGGCCCCCCAGGCGGCCCCCCATGGGCAGGGACAGCGTGACGTTGAAGCTCTCCTCGTCCTCGTAGAGCGAGTCGTCGATGAGCACCACGCGGCACCGCTGCTCGCGCTCGCCCGGCCCGAAGCGCAGGACGCTGCCGTGCCCCTCGGGCCGTGAGATGTAGTCCGAGTAGGACAGCACGCTGGCCGGGACCGTGCCCGAGGCCGACCCTGGGGGGGGGGGGGGGGGGGGGGGGGGGAGGGAGGGGTGAGGGAGGGGGAGTCAGTGTGTGTGGAGAGGACAGATAACGATAACCACAGGCGGTCGTCCGCGCTTGAAGAGCTTAACGAGATATAGACCCCCCCCCCCCCCCCGGCCGGACGCAAAGACCAGCGCTCAGAGCGAAACGGGGTGGGGGGGGGGGGGGGGGGGGGGGGGGGGGTCGTCCATGATGTAGCGGGCCAGGGGGATGAGGTACCAGTAGGACGGCTGTGAGGGTGGAGGTTGGATGCGTAGGTGCTGCTGCACTGTGACTCAGGACATCAGGGGGGGGGGGGGGTGGTGCTTAATAAAGCTTTCACCAAGGACATGAATTCACACTGCCGTTCTAAAGATTGGGGGTCAGCCAGACAATGTTTTCCATGAAAACTCACACTTTTATTCAACAGTTTTCAGCTGTGCTAACGTAATTGCACAAGGGCTTTCTAATCATTGATTAAGCTCTAACACGATGAGAAAAACAATGTACCACACAGAACACAGGAGCGATGGGTGCTGGAAATGGGCATCTGTACACCTGTAGATATTCCATAAAATATCAGCCATTTCCCGCTGAAACAGTTATTTACCACATTAACATTGTCTAGACTGTATTTCTGATTAATTGTATGTTATCTTCATTGAAAAAAAGCGTTAAAAATAAATAAATAAATAAGGACATTTCTAAGTGACCCCAAACTTTTAGAACGATATTTGTCTATATATATGTGCATGTGAAAAAAATACAATGATGACTTTCCAACCATAATATATTGTTGTAAAGGTGTTCGATTATATGCATTCTGGCTCTGTAATTAATCAGTGAATCCATTTCTTATGTTCCCTTCAAACGTAGCTCTGAAACGTATTTGTCCGGAGGAGAGCTGTTGCCAGTAACGAACAGGGCGGCCATCTTGTTAGGCCGTTTCCTGTTGTCATTGTACGACATTGACGTCGTTCAGCGTGTCGGGGGGGGGGGGCGGGGGGGTGGGGGCCCTACCCTGCTGAGTGTAGCACGCCACCAGGAGCTCCTGGCTGGCGTCTCCGCTGCGGTGGACGGGGATGAAGAGTTCCCCCATGTCTTCCTCCACCGTGTAGACCTGGTCCGGGATGAAGGCCGTGGACTCTGGGTACCGAGGGCAGAAGAGGAGACAGGAGAAGAAGATGAAGTCGTTGTTTGATTATCGGTCGTTTTCAATCCGTGGGAGACCCGGGATGTCTTCACGTTGGGGAACTGTGAGAGTTTGGGTTTTAGCTAAATAAGAATTAATTTCAATCCACGTGTTCGGCATCCAGGAGGGGGCAGTTATACAAACCTTGCGTCAAGTAGAGAAATAAGGGTTTGTATTTGGGTGAAATCGGTATTATATACCTATGTATTATATACTGGGTTATACTTGAACGACATCCAACTCTTATTATTATATATCTATGCTCCTTCACAAAGGAGAGGCTATAAAAGTGTTACATATATAATTGGTACCCACAGTTTCTCCGAGCTCCTGCTCAGCGAGAGTGAGTTGTCAGTTTGACACCGCCGCTCCTCTTAAGCATATATCCAACACCTCTCCAGCAACACACATCTCTGTTCTCACCCTCTCCCTTGCACACCGCGCTCTTCTCCTTTTCTCCCTCTCTCCACCTCTGGCTTTGTCTCTCTAATTCTTTCTCGCTCCCTTCTTTATCTCCCTCTATCTCCCTCTTTCTATATTTTTATCCCTCTCTCTCTACCTTTCCTTATTTCACTCTCTCTCTCTCTGTCTCTCTCTCTCCCTCTCTCTCTCCCCCTCTCTCTCTCTCTCTCTCTGTCTCTCTCTACCTTTCTTTATTTTTCTCTCTGTCTACCTTTCCTTATTTCACTCTCTCTCTCTCTCTCTCTCTCTCTCTCTCTCTCTCTCTCTCTCTCTCTCTCCTTCTCCCTCCCTCTCTCTCTCCCTATATCTCCCCTCTCACCCTCTCTGTGGCCCCGAGAAAAGGGAGAGTGATTGAGAGGGAGGGTGGAGGCTGGTGAGACTCTCATCCATCATAGCCAGGAGCCAGGCGGCATGGCAGAAACAACAGGGAGAATAAATGTCATTGTGATTTTCCCTCAGTCGCGCAGGGACCAATAAATACACCAGGAGACCATAAGTTTGTTCCAGATCTCTGCGTGAATTCGTCCTTGTCTCGCCTGCCGGTCTCGCCTGCGTGTCTCTCTCTATCCATCCGTTCCTCTCCATCACAACCTCTCCTGCCACTTCTCATCTGGATCGCCGTGGCTCACACCAGGGGGCGAGTGAGCCGGCACGGGTGATTGTGTATCGGTCGACCAGGGGAGGAAGTGGGTGTGTCCGAGCGAATCGTATCCAAAACGATTGCCACTCTTGTGAGACATAGTAAAGTAGATCCGAGCAAAAGAACGGCCCGCTCTTTTAATGGTCTAGCATGGGTGTGGATATGAGTGAGTGAGTTGAGTCACCGAGCGAGTGAGTGAGTGATTGTTTGTGTGAGTGAGCGAGTGAGCGAGCAATGACAAACTCAGGCAGTAAATGATCGTTCTTCTGAGAAACGCGGTGAATTAGAGCGTGAAATGTCGAGAAAATTGAAAAGATGATTAATTCAATATCGAAACGTACAAAAAGAAAAAAAAATCATCTGAGTGTGTGTGTGTCCATCTCTTACAGATGATGTCATCGATATACCGCAATCCGAAGAACCCCAGGAGGTCCAAACTACTCGCTCTGTCACATCTTACTCTTTTCCCCCAATCATTCTCTCTGCCGCCCTGGTCTTGTTGTGGTAGCTGTCAACAATGTGTCTCTCTCCAGGGGCTCACACACACACGCGCACACACACACACACACACACACACACACACACACACACACACACACACACACACACACACACACACACACACACACACACACACACACACATGCAAGCAAACACGCAGACATAGGCGAACACACACACCCACACACACCCACAAAGTGGTACAAACATTCACACAGACTCTCTCTGTCTAATTCCCTTCTGCTGTCTGTTGCACTTCTCTTCATCTTCCCTGGTCTTTTATGTTTTCCCCCCGACTTCATACTCCAATTTTGCTCCAAATGCAATCACCTCTTTCAACCTTGTGCACCGAGTTGAGCAAAACAGTCGCACCTTTAAGACACGTTCAGGGCAAATCCACCCTTCAAGGTGTGAAATCCTTTACGGGCATGTGATCTTAATCGTACCTCGCCCCAAAATAACAACGGATGCGGGAACAAAACAGTTGTTGTGATGGGCTTTCATATCGGCGGCTGACAACTGTGTATTATTGATGAAACGTGAATATTCAATGACTACAGTGAGAGATTGTGTTCTTTTTTTTCATTCTCTTCACACTTCTTTCTGCCCGATTTCATTAAAAATAAAACAAGTGATTATTTAATTACACAGTTTGCATTTCTGTTGGTATGGGAGTACGGGAGAACGCCGAGACGATCATCCTTCAGGGTGAAGTACAGTAACCTTTATCGGTTCTTCTGGTCGCCATCTCAACGTTTTATCGGTATCGTTTTAACCTCTTCATTCACCTTGGGGACAGTGGAGCGCCCATTTGGTACACATAAAACACCAGGGAATGAAGAGGGGACACTTTTCTTGGGTCTTAGGTCAAAACAGAACCACGGAGCGAACAAGTAGACTAATGACAGAGGGAGTGGTGGCCGTGAGCCCCAGACACATGAATCAATACTAAAAGGGGATGTCTACGACGCCGTCGCCAAACAGCGTAAGCAGCTGCTCAACTCAAAGTACTGCTTGGGCGGCAGTAGCTTTCTCAGTCCATGTGTGTGTGTGTGTGTGTGGGGGGGGGGGGGATTAAACTCACCATGTCACAGTGTGTGAGTGAGAGAAGCCATCGCGAGTAGCATCCTCATCATTAGCCTGCTAGCTTCAAGCTAATCATATGATGGCACACAAACGACAAGCAATCTTCTCCATGATGGATTTAAACAGGAGGGTTGACAGTAAAAGCCGTACATATATCATTCATAAATACATGTTACCTTCCATCACACTGCTCATTATTTGCATATATTTCTGGCTGCCGGCATCTGTTGCAAGCAATTGTTATGAAGTTGATGTTAGAGGCGTTGATCGTCCCTTCTGGGGGGGCCGACTGACAGAACACACAGAAATGCAGCCCCTCATCATTACAGTCACAATTGGGGGGCTAGGGCATGTGGCTAACGCAGCCAGACAGCATAGTTACTTGGATGTCCTTCCACCCTATTAGGGAGCAGGGATTGGGGCTGGAGGAGAAGGAGCAGGAGGAGGAGGAGGAAAGGGACTGTGAAGCTCTGTCACATTAAGACGATCCCAGGGGGAAATGGCTAACAAAGCAGCCCCTGCCCTCACACAGACCATAATTAACCCACAAGGGACGACAGATTGAAGAAAACGGCAGAGCGAGAGAGAGAGAGAGAGAGAGAGAGAGAAATAGAGAGAGAGAGAGAGACAGAGAGAGAGAGGGAAAATGAGACAGTGAGGGAGAGAGAACGAGAGAAATCGAGGGAGAGAAAGAGAAAGCGATAGGTAGAAAAGGAGAGAGAGAGATCAAGAAAGATAGAGACATACAGATAGAGGGACAGAGGGATGGAGAGGCAGAGAGATATTTGTCAATCTTGAAGAGTCAAAATGAAGCTGGTGGATCTAGCTCTGGTTTGGACTAGGGGTATGAATGTTTCAGTATCTCAGCGTTCGATTGGATTACCATTCTTGGGTTGAGATCATTTCAAAATCAAATCAATTGTTAACTCATGTGGCAAATGAAGACATGAAAGCAAATTAAAAGTAAACTTTGATAAGGAATATGAAATTCTTATATTCAAAATGTTACATCAATTTATTGCCATAATACAAAACCACAAAGCCAAACCTAAGACCGAAGGGGAATTCTTAATTATTTTTATTTGCAAAGTTCTGTTTCATCATCAAAGACGACAAAAAATATGTTGCTTACGTTCCGTTTTTCCACCCCTACTTCTTTGGCTCTGGACCAAAATCTGCTCTTCAACAGACATGGGATCAGTTTACGTGTGTGCAGTGCGTACACCACTGAACCTCTGACCTAGGTGGTAGAGTCTGTATAGGTCGTGCACCACGGACACCCTGACCTGGGATCAGGTGTTCACGTGCACAGAGCGGGCGTGCTCCAACGCATCCAAGCCTGACCAACGTGTTCACTATCCCCACCGTCACTCACCGTCGTTGGGGTCCAGGATCTCCACCGTGGCGGCGGAGGGGAACTCCAGAGCCCCCATCACGGGGTCCGACAGGAGGATCTGGAAGGTCTCCGACTGCTCGTACCGGCCGTCTGCCAGGATGCGGACGCGCCAGGTGGCTCGGGTCTGCCCCGGGTTGAACTGGACCTGCTTCTGGGACTTTCCCTTGAAGTCCTGGTCCCGCTCTGCCGTGCCGTCCTGAGTCCCGATCCCTAGGAGGAGAACCGGGTTGGGGGGGTCGGATTGTAAGCAGACTCGGGACATAAGGAACGACGGTGAAGGGAATCGAGCGATAAATCAACGAAAAACAAATCTTACCACAATCACGAAAAAGATATAACACGCAGACATAGAAATGGAGCCCAGATCGATACACTTAACGGACTCTGTGGAGATTTACTGTAATGTGTAAGAAGGGGGGACGATTTGTAGAGGCAATGTTTGCCTCCCGGCCCCGAGAACTTGTGGGTTAGATCCCCGAGCCACCCTTAAGAGCGTGTTCCCCATCCCCGTACCCCCTGCTCCATCACTCCTGTAGATAAAAGCTTCCAGAAGATAATAATAATAGTAATAGGAACCGTCATCCTATTTCATGAAACCCAACCCAATTGTTTCCACTTCCCTGTACGTGCGTTGCTTCTCGCCGTCGTGAAAATAAATCAACATGTAAATGACTGGGCAGGTTTAAAATGGGGGCCCGGAAAAAGTTGAAGTGTGATGTGCGAAGAGAGAAAAAAGACGGATGAAGAAGCAGATAACAACAAGCATATTCCCATGCTTTAATGTGCTTCACAGAGACAGGTAGTGTTGGGGGGGGGGGGGGGAGAGGAGGGGGGGGTGAAAGAGAGACAAGAGTCTATTTCTTTTAAATTGGCTTAGCAGTAGCTGAGCAACGAGGGGGGTGTGAAATGAATTAGTGTCTGAGGCCTTTAAATATTCCACCTTACTGAGATGGATAAGATGTGTGATGATCTCCCTTAAGGTGACATGTATGTTTCTGGTGCGTGTGTTTGCACAGGTTTGTGTGTGTCTGTGTGTATGTGTTTGTGTGTGTTGTGTGTGTGTGTGTGTGTTGGAACAGGTTTGTGTGTGTTTGTGCGTTTGTGTTTGTACAGGTTTGAGTGTGTGTGTGTGTGTGCGTCTGTGTGTGTGTGTGTATGTACGGGTGCGTGAGTTCAAGTGTGTGCGTGTATTCATATTCGAGGTCGGTGGAGTTGGTGTTTGTGGGTGATTGTGTTTCAGTGTATATTCTCTACCTTTGCTCATGTACTCAACCACCGTCTTTCATACGAGTCGATACGGAGACGTCGCCATCCTGCCTGACACGGAGTTCGCTAACCCACCATGCTTGAACTCCCCCCCCCCCACACACACACACACACACACACATACACACACACATTCATTCACCCCCCCCCCCAACCTCCCCCCATCTTCGATCGAGCTCCGTCGATGGTTGGCCCCATCAAAGAACTCACGCAGAGTGAAAACACGTCTTGACTTTAATATGTAACGCTGGCCCGACATCGCTCGCACTCGGCATGTCAGGCAGAGCATCGCCAGGGAGTACTGGCTCCAATGAAATATCGTTATTTATTTGTTTGTACTGAAGATTTGTTCTTTTTTTCAGCGCCTGTGCCAACGCAGATGTAAGTTTAGGGGTGAAGGAGTTGAAGTGTTGATGGTGCTGTTGGATGGTTCACAAAGACACGCAAGCGCACACAAACCCAACTACTCACATGCAAACACACACACACACACACACACACACACATACACATGCTTACTCAGACACAAACACAGAAACACACACACACACGCACAAGCACACACACGCAGGAACGCACGTACGTAAACACATACACACCCACACACACACACACACATTCCGTACTCACACAAAACCCACACACAAACACCCTATATTGGATAAAACAAAGGTTCAACAAGAATCTATAACCTGAATCTGAACCCTGCAATATAATTGGTGCAATTCTTCTTTTTCCAAAATCGTTATTTTTGTATTCATTGTATACAGGTTCAGTAGCCACATGGGGTTCATGACAGAATAGCCTAGTACAAACCTCCCTCACTTCTGCAGATAATACTATTTCTAACTTTTGTTAATGAGTATATTTGTAACCGCATAGCCAATATAATCAGCTTTGAGCTTTTAAGGCTTGCCGTGCTTGTGATTTGTATTTAACACGCAAGTTATCGGGCGTTTTTTTCCAAACCACATCAATAATATTCTTTTCTAAGAAATCGTCTTGTTAGTGAGAAATTTGTTCGTTTGAATATGGCCTGAAGGTATATTGCTTTTTAGTTTTAAATAGGGATTTTACTGTATTTCTGAAGCAGCTCAAGTCTTCTTCAAGTATTCACACATCTCGCAAATCATGTTGTATTTTCTGTCATGCCTGCAAGGATGATTTCATATTTAAAATCCTATCAATATTAATTGATCTGGAGACTCCATGTAGTTACCCCACACACACATATATGACTCATATTGTGTTATACGTCTTAAGATCAGAGACAGAAAGATCTGGCAGAAAGACCTGTAATGCTTCAATTCTATGGGAATTCAAACTGTATCCAAAAGTGACGTTTATTATGGTGTGCTTTGGCTTCTGTCAACAAAAGGTCTGAAGGGACCAAAAAAGACTAAAATCAACTTAACAGTCACTGCATTTTAATTCATTCTAAAACGTTAAGACAATGATCTGTGTAGCCCACGTGTGTGTATGTGTGTGTGTGTGTTTGTGTGTGTGTGTGTGTAGCATGCACGTGTGTGTGTATGTGTGTGTGTAACATGCGTGTGTGTGTATGTGTGTATAGCACATGTGTATGTGTGTCTAGCACACGTGCGTTTGCCTGGGTGCCAGCCAAGTCTTGCTCTCGTAGAAATGAAAACACAGGGAGAAAACCTTTCTTTGTTGAATTTCTTATGCCTTTTTGTACTTTTTACTTTAGGGAACCCACTCAGCCTGACGACAAAGCTGCGAGAGACCTGCCCTCACGCCCCCATCCACACACATGCCTCTCTTAACCTGGCAAATGTACAATGGCTTTCACTTCTGCCTCATCCTCTCCCTACCCCTCAAGATGACAAGAGAGAGAGAGAGAGAGAGAGAGAGAGAGAGAGAGAGAGAGAGAGAGAGAGAGAGAGAGAGAGAGAGAGAGAGAGAGAGAGAGAGAGAGAGAGAGAGATTGACAAAGAACCAGATTGAGAGAGAGTGAGAGAGAGAGATAGAGAAAGAGAGAGAGAGAGCGAGCGAGAAAGAGAGAGAGAGAGAGAGAGAGAGAGAGAGAGAGAGAGAGAGAGAGAGAGAGAGAGAGAGAGAGAGAGAGATTGACAAAGAACCAGATTGAGAGAGAGTGAGAGAGAGATAGAGAAAGAGAGAGAGAGAGCGAGCGAGAGAGAGAGAGAGAGAGCGAGCGAGAGAGAAAGAGAGAGTGAGCAGGACAATCCGTGCATGCAAACAGAACCGGAAGGGGTGAAGAGGCTGGGGCCATGACTTATGCCACAGAGGGAAGAAATATAATATGATAGATTCAATTCCATTTTATCCTCCCCCCTCTCCTTCCCCAGTCCTCGCTGCTCATTTCTTTCTTCTGGCTCTTCTGCAACACAGGACTGTAGCGAAAAATGTAAGGAAAGCCTGATGAGAAAATGTAGAAAGAAGAGGAAGGTATGGGGGGGGGGGGGGGGTGGAAAGGATGTCGATACAAATGGCAGAAGACGGAAGGGGGAGAGGTGGAGGAGATGGTAGAGGAAAGGGAAGAGGACGCAAAGGAAGGGAGAAAGGGAACAGATTCAGGGACATAGAGAGAGTGACAAGAGGAGATGAAAAAGACGGGGAGGAGAGAGGAGGAGGAGAGAGGAGGAGAGAGGAGAGGAGAGGAGAGGAGAGGAGGAGAGAGGAGGAGGAGAGAGGAGAGGAGAGGAGAGGAGAGGAGAGGAGGGGAGAGGAGGGGAGAGGAGAGGAGAGGAGGGGAGAGGAGGGGAGAGGAGAGGAGAGAGGAGAGGAGAGGAGAGGAGAGGAGAGGAGAGGAGAGGAGGGGAGAGGAGGGGAGAGGAGAGGAGAGGAGAGGAGGGGAGAGGAGAGGAGAGGAGAGGAGAGAAGAGGAGAGGAGAGGAGAGGAGAGGAGAGGAGAGGAGAGGAGAGGAGGGGAGAGGAGAGGAGAGGAGAGGAGAGGAGGGGAGAGGAGGGGAGAGGAGAGGAGAGGAGGGGAGAGAAGAGGAGAGGAGAGGAGAGGAGAGGAGAGGAGAGGAGAGGAGAGGAGGGGAGAGGAGAGAAGACGTAAATGGAGAAAAATAGATGTGGAAGACACAGAGATATATATACCGTATATATATGAATACATACGGTATAGAGAGAGAAAGAGAGAGAGAGAGAGAGAGAGAGAGAGAGAGAGAGAGAGAGAGAGAGAGAGAGACAGAGAGAGAGAGAGAGAGAGAGAGAGAGAGAGAGAGAGAGAGAGAGAGAGAGAGAGAGAGAGAGAGCACAGCAACAGTTGTGTGTGTGTGTGTGTGTGTGTGTGTGTGTGTGTGTGTGTGTGTGTTTGTGTGTGTGCGAGGGCGTGCATGTGTGTGTTTGTGTGTGTGTGTGTTTGTGGGAGGGGGGGGGGGGGGGGGGTAGCATCGGAGTGAGGAGAATGACCACACATTCAGTGTTAATAAGATATGAAAAAAATGCTATTCAGCGTGGACTGACTTAAAGTGGAGTCAAGAAGGGAAGATATAACAAGATGACAGAAGAGAAGGGGGGAGGGGGGAGGGGTGAGGGGGACGGATGGAGGGAGGGGGGAGGGGGGGGGGAGAGCCTGTGTGTTGTAACGAGCAGCCAGTCAGTCGGTCAGAGATCAGAGCACAGCTGGGACCTCTGGAGGAGGAAGAGGAGGAGGAGGAGGAGAGCAGTGCTAGCACTGCTCCTCTAGATGCTATTATCTAAGAATGCATCTATCTTTCCATCGTCTCTATAACTATTTATCT
>NC_044054.1:29231361-29253861 GCF_902167405.1 Gadus morhua
ACAGTAACGATGTGCTTATTTATCTTTCAACAATCTTCTTTTTTACGGCAACGCGGCTACGTCACAATTACAGCGTGTTGACACCAATAAACAGAAACACAATTACTCTGCAAATACAATCCCTGGGAAGAATGGTGTTATTTCCCATATCTGTGTGTTTTTGGGTAATGTGCAAAAACACCTCAGAGTTATAAAGTGATTATAAAGTGATCGACACAATAAATGGGCGCTCCCTCCTCACACCTGCGCCAGACCAAAGCAGGTAAGCGCTTTTGTTTCTTGTGTTTCGAAACAGGAAACAGACGCGCAGCCCGCTAACAACCGGCGCGTCTCTCCACCCTAATTATCCTCCTCCTCTGTCTGTCACCAGGAAGGGGGAACGGAACAAAGGGTGAACCGCAACGGCGTCCGTTTGTCTGTGCGTTTCTTTGGTTTGGGTTTGAAAGGGGCTGCGTTCGTCTGGGCGTCTTATTCAGGACAACCTTCCACCGCGCGATTGCGCTCGGGCCGGGACGGCGTTGTCTCAGAACCGTTGATGGCGCCGCCTCCGTCGTTTCAAACCGTTAATTCATGGCACCTCTTCAAAGACCCCCTCGTTCTATTCCGGGATGAGAAAGGAAAGGACTGGAGCTTGAAACAACCCAATGTGAATTTTTGAAGTTCGGAAGAAATAACCCACGCTTTCTCGTCTCGCCAAAGATAGAAAAAAGGGTTGTTATTATAATGAGCATAGGTTAAAATTGATTACAATAATAAAGCAGTGACACACAGTGACTTGTTTTTCTGTATGTCTGTATATTTACTGTGTGAATTAATCCGTCATAATGAATATTCAATGTGTGAGGCTTTAATCCTCCCCGTAATGAAGCAAACATCTTGAGCCCCTGTGTGTGTGTGTGTGTGTGTGTGTGTGTGTGTGTGTGTGTGTGTGTGTGTGTGTGTGTGTGTGTGTGTGTGTGTGTGTGTGTGTGTGTGTGTGTGTGCATCAAGCGAGTCACATGTGTGTGCGTGTGTGTGTGTAAGTGCTAGACAGTTAGTGTGTGTTTGTGCATAAGTGCGAGACTGTGTGTGTGTGTATTTGTGTGTGCACCAAGCACGCCAGGCGTGTGTGTGTGTGTGTGTGAGATTGCGCGTGTGTTTGTGTGTGCATAAGTGCAAGACTGTGTGTGTGTGTGTGTGTGTGTGTGTGTGTGTGTGTGTGTGTGTGTGTGTGTGTGTGTGTGTGTGCGTGCGTAAGTGCGTGTCTGTCTGTGTATGTGTGATTCTACGACTGCATTCCACCCAGACAAAGCCTGCATAATGCTGCCTTGGCTGATTAGATAATTCCAACACCTTGACCTTTACCACGCACACTTGCGTACTTAAAGTTCAACATGCCCCCGCCCTTTGAATAATTATTTTTAAAGTGAAGTGAATCAGCGAAGTGGAAGGAGAAGATGATGGTATAGAGAGCAGTAGACTAGTATTTACACTGAGGAGGCTCTCCTGCCCGCAGCTTGAGCGTGTGTGTCCAAGCAGCCGGCGGATTGAAAGGTCACTTTGGAAATCAGACGACGGAAGGCTGCTGCTGTTAGTGTTTGTGCATTGGCTGTGTGTCTGGGAGTTTGTCGGTACGTGTGTTGGTATACGTGTGAGAGAGAGTGTGTGTTTGTGTGTGTGTGCAGACGTATGCGTGTGTGTGTGTCTCTGTGTGTGTGTGTGTGTGTGTGTGTGTCTCTGTGTGTGTGTGTGTGTGTGTGTGTGTGCGTGCGTGCGTGCGTGCGTGCGTGCGTGCGTGCGTGCGTGCGTGCGTGCGTCTGGGAGTTTTGTCGGTACGTGTGTTGGTATACGTGTGTGAGAGAGTGTGTGTGTTTGTGCGTGTGCAGACATATGCGTGTGTGTGTGTGTCGTGTGTGTGTGTCTCTTTGTGTGTGTGTGTGTGTGTGTGTGTGTGTGCGTGCGTGCCTGTGTGCGTGTGTCTGGGAGTTTGTCGGTATGTGTGTTGGTATACGTGTGTGTGAGAGAGTGTGCATTTGTGCGTGTGCATACGTATGCATGTGTGTGTGTGTGTGTGTGTGTGTGTGTGTGTATGTGGAGACGTATTTGTGTTTGTGTGTATGTGTGTGTGTGTGTGTGTGTGTGTGTGTGTGTGTGTGTGTGTGTGTGTGTGCGTGCGTGCGTGCGTGCGTGCGTGCGTGTGTGTGTGTGTGCGTGTGTGTGCAGCCGTATTTATGTGTGAGTGCGTGTGCATGTGTGTCCGTGTATGTGTATGTGTGTGCGTGGGCGCTTGTGCAGTCGTACGCGTGTCCTAGTGCGTCTAGGCTGCGCCCCGGGGCATTGCATGATGGTTGTGCTCTCCGGGGGCGGGGCTTGCTATCAGCTATCACCCCCCCCCCCCCCCCCTCGCCCCCCCCCAGGCTTAGACCCTGGTTTGTAGGGCACTGTTCAGCTGGAGGGCATGGGGCGGGGGGTACAGGAGACTGGCATCGCACCGGGGGGGGTCTCTGCCATTGTGCAGTTAGGAGTTCGACAGCTCCTGTCAGGGGCATCCCGTGGTCTGGTGTGAAATGGATCTGGGATATATTTAACATGATAGGTTTAGTTGGCAAACATGTTCGTTTGCCAACTAAACCTATATCCCATATCCATTTCACACTGGATTTCTCCTTAAAGTAACGTGAGGACGGTGAGGTACGGGGATGAGTCAGGCTGTCTGAGGGGTTCGCTCCACATCACAGGGTTCTGGTACCGTCCCCGACAGTGTCTCACAAGTACCACGTTGTGAGGCGCGTTCAAACGGGACGACGTCATCACATCAGGAAGCTCATGCTGTTGCTGGTTGTAACTCTGCTTACTGCTGCTTATTTAGGGATGAATACACACAGTGTGTCGTAAGGTGTTAGCAAAGCCACGATTGTGAAACGATTTCCCCTCAGAAGGTTTCCAAAACACCGCTTCTTTATACAACGAGGTCAAATGACCTGGAGGGAACCCGCTCGAACGCAGGTGCTGAGAACGCATCGCATTAGGCGGAAGGGACGCCTTTCTGGGACGCAGGCAGCGAAGGAAGGGGCGGGTGTTGTTGTGTTTT
Source organism: Gadus morhua (assembly GCF_902167405.1). Taxonomy (NCBI): domain Eukaryota; kingdom Metazoa; phylum Chordata; class Actinopteri; order Gadiformes; family Gadidae; genus Gadus; species Gadus morhua. The sequence goes on from NC_044054.1 coordinate 29,234,432, forward strand.
CTTCGGCGGCCGTGGAGCCCCAGACCGAGGCGCTACGGCCCCCCAGAGACCGAGGCGGCGTCTGAAGGCTGCGTACTAAAGTGGCATCTGAGGCAGAGGACGAGCGCCGCTTTGAAGTCTGCGTGATGAAGCTGATTAGCGCAGGTCAACTTCCCACTGATGTGTACACAGAGAGTGACCCGCCCGCCACCGACATAATACAGTCAACACCACCTCTACTAACACCATCACCACCACCTCTAATACAGTCACCACCACCTCTACTAACACCATCACCACCACCTCTAATACAGTCAACACCACCACTACCAACACCACCACCTCTAATACAGTCACCACCACCACTACCATCACCACCACCTCCAATACAGTCAACACCACCACTACCAACACCATCACCACCACCTCTAATACAGTCACCACCACCACTACCAACACCATCACCACCACCTCTAATACAGTCACCACCACCACTACCAACACCATCACCACCACCTCTAATACAGTCACCACCACCACTACCAACACCATCACCACCACCTCTAATACAGTCACCACCACCACTACCAACACCATCACCACCACCACTAACACCGTCACCACCACCACTTCTAACACCATCACCACCGCCTCCAATACCGTCACCACCATCCACCACCATCATCACCACCACCGCCCCCAACCCCACCGCCCAAACCAACCGCACCGCCCGCCTCCAACGCCACCTCCCCCCCCCACCACCACCACCACCACCATCAATCCCCCCCCCGCCCACACCCAGGGCACAGCCGCTGGCGGTGACTCGAGGACATGGATATGGTGGCTGCTTAAAGAGATCAAAACAGACACGCACACACACACACACATCAAAAGCAGCAAAGACGCACACACTCGCGCGCGCGTCGAAACGCACGGACACACACGCGCTCATATCAAAGAGTACGCACAAGCACACTGCAGCACACTCTTTGGGTGTGTGAGCGTGGGTGTGGATACGTTTCTGTCCGTATGCCTGTCTATCTTTCTGTCCGCACCTCTGTATGTCTGTAGGTATGGTTTATTGTGTGTGTGTGTGTGTGTGTGTGTGTGTGTGTGTGTGTGTGTGTGTGTGTGTGTGTGTGTGTGCGTGTGTGTGTGTGTGCACCAGCGTATTTGTCTGTGCGTGTGTGTGTATATGTTTGTTTGTGTATGTGTGTAAGTGTATGTGAGTGTATGTGTGTGCGTGTATGTATGTGTGCGTGCATGTGTAGGTCTGCATGCCTCTCTCTCTCTCTCTCTCTCTCTCTCTCTCTCTCTCTCTCTCTCTCTCTCTCTCTCTCTCTCCCTCTCCCTCTCTCTCTCTCTCTCTCTTCCCCTCTCTCTCCTCCACACAGATACTCTCAGGTCTCAGGTGAATGATAACTCTCTTAAAGGAATTGCTCTTCTGCTCCAGAATTTCAATGAGTTCACACGGAGAGTGAGAGCGATCGCACGCCGTTGCGCTCACCTGGACTCCCTCCTGACGCGCGTGTAATGCCGAAGTGACAGATGACTTCTATACCTTCTGCAAAGGTCACAGGGAGGAAACTTCTGGGACTGGCGTCTAAACCAAGACCTCTCGGATGTTATTGAAGTAATAACATACGATTTATTTTCTTTCCCTAAATTTCTCCCCTTCCCTGATTTTTCTTCCGCACCCTCACTGAGACCGAGTCAATCGATTGCTGTAGTCGTGATCATAACTCGTTCCTTCTCTCGCTTTTCCTTTCAACTAAACTAAACTTTGGTTAAAAATAAGTTGAGCAAAAGTATGATTTGCGTTGCTGGAATTCACTTGACAAAATCAGGTTAAAAGGGGCCGACCTCATCTCCCTAAACGGGGTAAGTTATAGCGGAGAGTGAAACATGACTGAACTGGTGCACGGTTTAAAAAAGGAATAAAAAAGAAAAGGTATAAAAAGAAGGAAAAGACAAGCAGAGTCACTGCGGCTAACTGCGATTAACCTCGACTCAGGGGACCTGCCGACATGTGTCTCTTTTGTTCAGAATGTAAATTAAGTTAGACTTCACACTCAGATAACAGCTTTTTAACAGAGAACACAGTATCTAATTGGACGAAACCAATTTACATAGAAAACACGTCTAAAACACCCCAAAAAATATATTGAATAGCATACAGATCTTATCTCTGAGGCAAAGGACTAAAATAAACATATTAGTGTTAACACTCTCTGTTCTCTGCCATTAGGGCATTTTATCTTTACACCTATCAATCTCCCTTCCTTTCCTACCTTCCTTCCTCACTCGCTTCCTTTCTTTCATCTCTCCATCATAATGCTGATAAGAATCCCATTGTCAATATGCTTTGAATCAGTTGAGCATATACCCACATTAATACCCACACACACACACACACACACACACACACACACACACACACACACACACACACACACACACACACACACACACACACACACACACACACACACACAGAAACGCAACAATGAGGGGATGATGATGAATGCTACATTTCCACCCTAATCCTTAAGCCTTGACACCGAAGTGGAATTCCCATGTGATATTCCGACACACGCCCGACATATCAAAAAGGCCTGGTTAGAACGCTAGGATCTCACCTCTAGTGGGAAATGGATCACAGAGAGAGTGGGAGAAATGGAGAGGGAGAGAGAGAGAGAGAGAGAGAGAGAGAGAGAGAGAGAGAGAGAGAGAGAGAGAGAGAGAAAGGGGAGAGAGAGAGAGAGAGAGAGAGAGAGAGAGAGAGAGAGAGAGAGAGAGAGAGAGAGAGAGAGAGAGAGAGAGAGAGGGAGAGAGAGAGAGAGAAACAGAGAGAGAGAGAGAGAGAGAGAGAGAGAGAGAGAGAGAGAGAGAGAGAGAGAGAGAGAGAGAGAGAGAGGGTGGGAGAAGTGGAGAGAGAGATGGAGAGAGAGAGAGAGCACAACAGAGAGCAAGAGACAGACAGGCCGACAGACAGAGAGAGGGACAAATAGACAGAGATAGAAAGGGAGAGAGAGATAAAGAGAGAGAGAGAGAGAGAGAGAGAGAGAGAGAGAGAGAGAGAGAGAGAGAGAGAGAGAGAGAGAGAGAGAGAGAGAGAGAGAGAGAGAGAGAGAGAGAGAGAGAGAGAGAGCTTGAGAGTCACTGAGAGAGTGTGAGAGAGAGAGCTGGAGCGAAACAAAGAGAAGAGGGGGGGGAAGAGAGAGAGAGAGAGATAACGATCTAGAGAAGGAGAAAGTGTGTGAAAGAAAGGAAGGATGACTGTGAACCGCTGGGTAAGACGGCGGGCTGACAGGAGAGACGGCGATGACGGAGTCATGCAGACGAGGACCTGCCGGAGCAGACCCCCCCCCCCCCCCTACCATCACAGGCAGATCAGGGTCGGGCGAAACAACGGCTCTAAGCGCACGTGTGTGTGAGCCAGTGTGCGCGCGCGTCTGGAAAGGCAAACTTTGTTTTGGCAGGTGAACAATAGGGGTCACAGGGGTTAACAAGGCCAATCGGTAACCATGGAAACAGCGAGTGCGGGCTTGCTCCTGGGGTTTTTTAGGGGACACGTCCGGTCTGTCAACTGCAGCCCTCGGGCAGCGAAATATCACAAAGTGATAGCTGGGGGGGGGGGGGGGGGGGGGGGGGCTTCAAAATCAACACTTAGCCGCTAATGCGTTTCAAGTCAGGACAGGGGTCACACTTGAGTGTGTCTCCCTGAATCCATTCTTGAGGTCCGTCGGTTCAAATGTTTAATTGTGCCGTCGCGGCTGGATCCATCAGGATCATGTGGTCATGACGACCGGCGTCTCACATGCAGATTTCTGTCCGTTGGGTCGATGTGATAAATTGTGAACAAGGTCGTGTTTGAAGAAAAGTGGGGTTCTGGAGAAAGAGAACGAAAGCAGACATGAATCAGAGCGTCCAGTGGGCCTGCACACAATCACACACGCACGCACACAGACACACACACACACACACACGTACACACACACGCACACATGCAGACAAACGAGCACACACACACACAATCACAAAGGGAAGCACGAAGGCCCACACAATCACACATCCCCACACACACACACACACAAAATCCCACACGTATGCACCCAGACTAGTGCGCACACATACACAAACACACAAAATCCCACACGCACGCACTCAGAGGAGTGCACGCACACACAAAATCACACACTCAATCACACACTCAGACGAATGCACACACACACACACACACACACACACACACACACACACACACACACACACACACACACACACACACACACACACACACACACACACACACACACAGCTGAATGACAGAAAACAGTCTTTGTCACAGTCTCTCTTCACCTTTCTCCCAATAAAGTGGAAATGGAAAGAGCAAAGAAAGTAAAGCGCGCCGTGTAAGGCCACCCATTCCGTTTCAACTTTCAATGGAGGCGCTTTCGCAGACGACAAAGAGGCACATTACCTCGCTGGGGGTATTGAATCAGTTGGAAGCCAGTTACGATTTGGGCAAAGTATCCCCCCGGGGGAGATATTTGAAGGGGTACGTTTTGTTGTGAGCGAGCACACTAGCATGTCAGGAACTGCAGACGAGCAGAGTGATGTGTGTGTGTGTGTGTGTGGGGGGGGGGGGGGGTGTAACAAAAGGGTTGTGAGGTTTAAACCAAACTCACAGACGCAGACAAAGACGACGAGGAAAGGAGGAGGGGAAAGGAAGTCAAAGGGCAAGGTTTATTCTGTTGGTGCAAACATTGACGGCCATTTTGAACAACTAGACAAGTAAGACGTCAACGTTGACCGCCCGAACCTCCTGATTTACGTCTTTCAGAGGGGACAAAGCGGCCCTCCCAGTCAGTCAGCAGAACGGGCTGAAAAGCTTTACCACACCAAAAACCTCCAACCTGCTACCTCCAGTTCCTGCTACGGCAACCGGGGCCAACTCTAAGGTGAGCGGGAATCAAAGTGCAGCCGTATCAATCTCAGCCTGCGAGGCACCCGAATCAAAAAAGGCGAGCACTGAGCAAAGATGGGCTGTGTGTCATTCATTCCCACCGGCGACCAGCCCGGGAAACAGACGGGTTTCTGCCCTGTGCCATTACAGGTTAACACCAGCAATTCCACCTGGCGTGGTGGTGTGACCAAGGGGCTGCCATCTTCCCTCCCACTCCTCCCCCCCCCCCCCCCCCCCCCCCCCCCCGCCACTTGCTTGCTTACAAGCCTGTAATAGGCTCATGTAATCACCAGTGGTTGCCTGCGAGCTCTGGACCGATCCTCACGCTCAGGGCCTTTCATTACCGCAGGCAGCGCCTGGCGGCTGAAATATCAAACGCTTCCCTCTGGCCCCGGGGCCTGACACTCTGGTTGGCTTGCGGCAGAAGGCTCCCTCCGGCGTGCGGGAGACCGCGTGCGAGCAGGTGGCTCACGGAGGCGTGCTGAGCTACGCTCGAACACCAGCGTGAGGCGAGTGAACGTGTTTTATGGTGGACTCGGCGCAGATTCCTGCTTTTTTCCTCTGAGCCACACAATCGCGTGCATGACCTTTAGTAGGGAATATCAGCGAGTGCATGGCACGATCACAGCCGCTGTCGGCGACTCACGTGAACATTTCTCCGGCATATTACCAGGTATGCTTAATGTTCATCAGAGGAAATGATGATATAACTGTTTGGATGCCATTACACCGTGATGTAATTTACAAGTTGCCTTACGTTAATGAATAACTTATCATCAATCAAGTATTGATTTATCAGCCTTTAGTTAACAATGAAGTAATCATTAACAACACATTACTATACAACTTAGATGATGGATAATTGCTATTGAGGAACCCTATTTTACCACTAGGTGTGATCTTGATAAATCATTTCAAGCCCTGACATGATATACCCTCTCACATCACGAGTGAAAGTGTCCACCCAGATATGTGATCAATAGATCCGCCAGCTGCACTCTTGGAATTTTACCAAATGGTAGGCTGATCTATCCATCATACATCTGGTTGGACAAACCAACTCGTGGTGACAGTGGAGTGTCAATTTTGACAGAGCTTGTAATGGCTGATCAACATCACAGCTGGCGGAGAAATTAGTTTCCTTTAACATAGAAATTATTAATCATCTACAAAAGTATTATTCCGTTTTTTCAATTAGGTCATCATTAACTGGAGGCTTACGCTAGTTCATCATTAACTAATGGCTTATTAATGACTTCTGACTGAACATTATTATAAAGTGATTCCATTGTTATTTTTTACATCAGTTATGTAAAAGCCAGTACTCAAAGCTGGCGTGGAGAGATAAAGACATAAATAACAACCACCATTACCACAACAACTTTCTTCAGTCAAAGCTGAAATGTTTGCTTTGGTGAGCTAACCTCAGAACACCTCTAAGCACACAATTCATAATTCAAACTTTTCGTACTGGACTTATTTTCAAGGTAATGATTCACTGTAGTGCTATCACTATTAAGCTATTCTCTGTGGATCGCGAAGCAGATGAGACAGAGCACAGAACCCGTTCTACGGCGCTGTTTAAATCCCCAGAGCTGCAGGATTTGATGTTGTGGTTTTTTTTGTTACAGGCAGAAGTGGCATAACGCTGGGTTTTAAACAGAAGTATTTTAGGCTTCTTACAGATAGTGACACTTCCACAGAGACAACCTTTGTCTCTGCTGCTCAAACTGCCTGTTGGATAACACCCAAAGTGTTTCACACACATCACTCCCCCCCCCCCCCCCCCCCCCCCCCCCCCCCCCCCCCCCCCCCCCCCCCCCCCCCCCCCCCCCCCCCCCGTCTCCCCCCACTGTCTCCCCCCCCCCTCTTCAGCTTCTCCTTTCCTCACCCCCTCGGCATCAGACTTGTATTGCCAGGTACTCTTTCACATACAAGGACTTTGTTATGGTGTATGGTGGGATAAAGACCAGACATACAAAACACAACCACATAAAAATATGTGCCAGATAAAACAGAGCATATAAAGAAAATAGAGAGCTCTGCCTCTCTTACAAGAAAACAGTTTCCCTCTCCCTCTCTCTCCCTTCCACTTTCTCCCTCACACAGTCACACAATATCCGCACATTATATATATATATATATATATATATATATATATATATATATATATATATATATATATATATATATATATATATATATATATATATATATATACACACACATTGTCCTTCTCTCTCTCACTTTCAGTATCTCCCTCTTTCACTCATTCTCTCCCTCTCTTCCTCAATGTTCAGTCTCTCTCTCTCTCTCTCTCTCTCTCTCTCTCTCTCTCTCTCTCTCTCTCTCTCTCTCCACACAGATACATTCACACATTGTAATCTAAACGATCAGCAACTGAGCCGGTAAGCATTAAATAATCTTCCACAAAAGACGCTCGTGCGTCTGGATGCGCCGCTGCCGCTCAGAGACTCCATCCATCAGGACAGGCGTCCACCCTGAACCGTCTCAGCGTTCTATTTGCATCAAAAAAAAACACTGCTTCTCTGAACCGGGGCCTCAGAACTGGAGCAGCCAAGTCACTTAGGACAACCGAGACACTCGCAGTCCGTGCAATGGGAAGACAAGAACTGGCAGATTCGTGGCGTGGGCTACGGGGAATGATCCCGTCTACCACCGGAAAGACCCTGTTCATGCTAATTGAGCCTTAAGCGAACAACGGGGTGAGCGTGATTGACAGCGTGGCCCAACGCAGGACAAGACGCTCAGCCTTGTTTTTGTTCGAACCCCGCCGAGGCGCCTGTGGCCTTGTCTGTCTCACAAACAAAACAGTGGGCCGGGAGAGCCAGCAGCGTGAATTTAGAGAGAGGTTTTTCAGGGCATCTTAAACCTTTACCTGAGATAAACATCGTTCAATTCAACACGTCACGTAACCCTATGAGGCCGGCAGGAAGGCCCCCCCCCCCCCCCCACGGACAAATGGCTGTCCAAATCTGGTCTGTTTTTCCCGGGCATCCGAAACAGCGCCTGCGGCGGTGCATTAGCGCGTCAAGGTGGCAGAGCTTTGTTAAATGGATCAAGTACTTATTCCCGAGAACCATTAGCTTTCACGCCGAGCGGCTAAGTAAGAGCGCCGTGCTGTGCTATAACGCGGCTCCGTCTTTCCTTGACAATATAGAAGTCTGACAGTGAGGTGAAACGAAGCAAAAAAGAGGTTGGAGTGAAGGAAAAAAACTATTGATGAAAACGGTGTTCGCGGAACACATCGATCCTTGGCAGAAGACGAAGAAAAATAAATGTATTCAAAAGTGAACACCAACCCATTTTCTTTCCCTAGATGACATCACATCCTGGTGACTCTATCCTGAGAAAGCAGTGCTCTCATTTATCTTTTTTTTTGCACGGAATCGAGCAAGAGAGCGTCTTTTTGGGGGGGACTCATCAAAGCCATTAGTTCTACACGTCCCATGATGCGAACGTTACAGCTGCAAATGACTGCTACTCTGGCAGCCGTGCTACCGGTAATTATTTCAGTCTCTGGGGACGAACTAAAAAAAGGTTTGTTTGGTAGAGATTTACCAGCGATAATGGGGATGAAAATGGATGAAGACTTGGCATTTTACACAGGTCGTTTGATGTCAGGTTTATTAATAATAACAACAACAGCTTGCTTGTGGCTAGCATCGCGCCTGTTACCAGCAGTACCTTCATGTCTTCTCTACGATTTTAAATTTGCCCTGTTTGTTATGTTTTTGTTTCGGCCCGACAAAGGAACGCCTGTTTGCTCATATTTCCCAGTAAAATACCGACTCTGATGTTGCACAGTTTGAGTTGAATGAGCAGGTGCTGTCCTACCGTCGTCCTGGACGGAGAACATGAAGTGGTCCGAGGTGACGTTCTCCTGGGGATGCAGCACGTAGCACACCTGCAGCTCGTCAATGTCGGCTGAAAGGAGAACCCAGAATCATATCGTTAGAACCGGTAAATAGCGCTGATGAATTGGGACGACAACGTAACAGAACGCCCCCCACCCAAACAACAAATACAGACATGAATCCTAATCCCTAATTAATCACTACGGGATACTTATATATTCATATTCATGAAGCAATCGACTAAAATCTCTTTTGTAATACCTGCACATTTGACTATTTATATATTATTGAAACGATCGGCCTGTTCGAATCATCCAATCCAAGTAAAAATAGCACCTCAATCAGACGGCGCACATTAAAGCACGCATTTCTTTGAAATGTTAAGCAAGAATCCTGCGTGTGAACACTCAAGCTGTGCTAAAATATATCCCTTTATTCTCCCCACACTTCAAGGGCCTCGCAGGCATGCCTGTCTGTCAGCATAACGTTGAAACCACAGCACAAGTGGGCCAGTGGGGGGGTCCGTCCACAATCACACTCTGACTCAACTTCCTTATCAACCCTCAGCACCTTCGACCCCCTCTTAATAACCACGAGAGAGACAGACAGTCATACACCCTAAACCGGGAGAGAGCGAACTTCATACACGCCCTGCTGCTAATCCTAGACGACTGAAGCTGTAGAGGCCATCAGAAAATGGTGAAGACCTCCCAAACCCCGTGTGGTCGCCTGCCAGGAAGTCTTTTAACCACCAGGTGACGAAGGATCGCCAAAATAACACACGGGCAACCAGGAATGTTAAAAACAGGATTCTAAGCAGGGGGTGCACCTGCATTGGCAGCTGTTTTTCCTGTCCTTGACTTCTGTTTGAATTACAGAGCTGTGTTTATCCTTTTCCATCAGGCTCCGGGATAGTTTATTACAGTGTAGCGGAAGCCATCGACACATGAAAGGCCCGGTCCCTTAGTGGCTCCGAACCAGCGGCTGACAGACTCCTACAACAGTAAACACCATCCCTTGTTCAGCCGAGCCCTAAAGCCGTGAACACAACTTGCCACACATTTACCGATCATTAGAATGGAAAATTACGGAGGGATTAACAAAATATCCTACCAGGATTATATGCCCTGTACTATATTTGTATATAAATAACAGGGTTATGTGGCGATGCGATTGAGCAGTTTTGTGGTTTGAAATCAGACTTGCAATTCTGACATGAAGGTCATTCCTATTTTGTGACAGGGTTAGAAATGTGAGCTGTGTTTGAACACTGGATTGAAACCGAGTGTGTTCACATTAAAGAAATGGTAACAAGGAATCAACATTGGAAAATGAATTGGGGCACGTGGTATGGGGAGAGAAGACAATGGCAGAGGGAGTCAACAGGGTGAGCTGTGGGGGCACTTTCATCATCAAATATTTAAAGGAGAAGCCACACGGGACCTGCCCTGGAAATTGGATGTGTAAATACAGACTGAGGGATAGTCTCTTTCACTCGGCTGCGTTCTCTGACGAGCATGCTTGCTTTCCATCTCTCTCTCTCTTTCTCCCTCTTCTCTCTCCCTCTCTCTCTCCGTCTCTCTCTCTCTCTGTGTGTGTCACTCTCCCCGTCCCTCTCTTTCTCTCCCTCCTCTCTCTTCGTTACTGTTCAGCCTCCTTCTGTCTTTCACTCCTCTCTCTCTCTCTCTCTCTCTCTCTCTCTCTCTCTCTCTCTCTCTCTCTCTCTCTCTCTCTCTCTCTCTCTCTCTCTTCTTTCTCTCTCTCCCTAACTGTTCAATCTTATTTCCCTCTCCCTCTCTCCCTCTCTCTCTTTCCCTGTCTCTATCTTACAAGACTTTCCAAAATTCTGCCCTTAGAACTGAGAGTGCCAGCGGCTTAGTGGTGGCTATATGGCTAAATAACTGGGTGGTTGGAGACGGGTTCTTTTTCTTCCTCGCTCTCTTCCTTCAGCGCGGCTAACCCCCACTCAACCTCTCGCCCTACCTCTTTACGGCTCATTGCGCTATATCACACACACACACACACACACACACACACACACACACACACACACACACACACACACACACACACACACACACACACACACACACACACACACACACACACACACACACACACACAGCTCTCCACTGGGTCCTCTCTCAGGGCGGGCACTCAGTCTCTGCCCTTAACCCATCACCAGAACCTGCATTTCTGTCTTTCCCTATTGCACAAATTCATTGGATTGTACACCAGCTCAGAGCGGTTCACAGGAGCACCCCAACGGTAATTGCACTGCGTTCCTCAGCCTGAATCCAACAGCCCAGCAGCCTTATTGATCAGCCCCGTATTACACTCAATAGATCACAGGAGCATAGCACGCACACTAATTGAACTCTCGCCTTTTTTATTCTCCCTGCCCTCAAACGCGCTGCGTGACGCGTGTTGGAAGCATGTCCCGCGTCGGCTCAAATCATATCCGGACGCACACAGCGAAAACAGTGGACGTCGGTGAGACGGATCGATGGCGAATAAAACGTCAAGACGGTCGGTGTGCTCCGACGGCGCCTTGTCACTGCCTGCACGGCGCCTGACCTTTCCCGCTTGATCCCTCTGCTCAGGCGCCACGCTTCATTTAACAAACCGCTGTACCGCGGCCCGAAGGGGGAACCTCTCCCCTCGCAGAGCCGCGGCTGTAAATTATTCATCCTAAAACCTCCATAAGCCATTTACGTGACGCGGCGAGTCCGACCCCGTGCTTCCGCACGTTAATTATGATTTGATGATAAAGGCACGTCTAAATCAGGCCCATGAATTAACTATTAACATATCCAAGCCAGGGGTTGTCAGACGGGGTGATTCATGTCCTCCATATGGCGAGGTCGTCCTCATTGTGCGTTGAAACCACCGCAGGCGGCAGGGTTCAGGGAGGGTTGAGACTGCACTGTTTTCTCTGGATTGTGTGTTGGGGTGATGTATGCGGTTTTAACGATAATAAAGTCAACGGAGGGATTGTGGGCATGATGTTATCGACTGACTAGTTTCCCCGCTGCAGACTAAACGCAGAAGTGTGTCTAACATTATATCCAGGCACAACCGAAAAACAATAGTAACAATAAGTGCAAACAGATGTTAGGAAATAAACAAACATCCCAAAAGACATGAATGATCAAAAATCCGGTCTCATGTTGAAAAATGTGATACTCAAATATTAGACGTAATAAAAAGCATAATTTCATTACACTTTAGATAAAAAGTTTTACCTTGGCTGAACATGCTGAGGGAGTCGTTCCCGCGTCCCACGTGGATGATGTCACCATGCAGGGGCCGGGCGGTGACGTGGAACATCAGGGAGGCCGGCTCGCTGTCCAGGTCCTCCGCCTTCAGCACCTTGGAGCTGAGGGTGTAGCCCAGATGACCCGTGGACACAGTCACGAGGGTGGGCGCCCCTCTGTTCACAACCATCTGGGGGACGCCGTTGTCCAACGACAGGATGGCGATCTGCATGGTTTGAGGGCGGCGGGTCTCGAACACGGTGTTGGGGAACACGTAGAAGTCCGAGTGAGTGCCGTCCGTGATGGTGAAGGAGAACGAGTCTTCCGGCGACTTGTCGTGCTTGTCGTGTTTGTAGCTGATGAGGTTTTCGTTGAGGTCCTGCTTGGTGAAGCTGGTGACGGGCGTCGATCCGTTGTGGAGCAATTTCCCGTGAACCGGGAGCTGAGTGACGGAGAACTTCAGCATCTTCTCCGCCGTGTCCTGGTCCTCTACGTTGAGCTCAAAGGGCGTGATGAGCTTACTTTCTCCCTCGGTGACCAGCAGATTATTAATCGTTAAGACCGGTTTCTTGTTGTCCACGTCGACGATGGACACTCGGAAGGTTCTGAACACCGGGTTAAACCCGTCGGTGACCTCAAATTCAAAACTGTCCATTTTGACCTCGTCGTCAGAGGTGTGGAGGTAATAGATCTTACTCCCGGCCAGTTGGAGCTGAGTGAACGACGCAATGGGCATCCCAGGTGTGTCCGTACACTCTAAATGGCCCCTCACTGGGGCCCTGGTGATGGTGAAGACCAGGTGCTCGTCAGGGCTGTTGAGATCGGTGGTGCTCAGAAGGTCTGTGGTCAGCATCACTCTGCCCCCTTCTTTGAGGGAAACCCCTTTGCTGATCACGTCAGGGAAGACCATGTCTATGCTGCCGATGGTGATGTAAAAGTACCGGTCGATCAGTGGGTTCATGCCGTCTGTGACGTCGAATTTTACCAGGTCCCGTATGCCCTCCTGACCGTTGTGCATGTAGGCGATTGACCCTTCGTCGACCTCGGCCTGGGTGAAGTTCATTCCCAGCGTTATGTTCTCCAGCCCACCGGAAGGCGTGGTCCTCTGTAGAAGGCCCTGACCGGGTCCAAACCGAATGATATAAGTGAGTGTGCTATCATCTGAATCTAGATCTGTAGCCTTAAGAAGTTTGTTGTTGATCTCTTTCGACTCCCCTATTTCTACCTCCAGGCCATCATTAATCACCATTCTTGGGGTTTCGTCGTCGACGGCGATGATCAAAACCAACACTGTTTTCTGCACAGAATATTTTCCGTCAGTGAGAATCACTTCAAAGCTGTCCTCGACTGTTTCAGAGTCGTCGTGCTCATAAATGATACTCGAAGCTTCCCTAATCTGCTCCAGAGTGAAGTTGCTCACCAAGAAAGAGCCTGTGGATAATTGGTTCAGAATTGCCCCGTGTTTGGGAGGTTTAGAAATGATGAACGTCAGATCTTCAGGTGGAATGTCGGCGTCGGCTCCGTTCAGAAGTGGTGTGTCTATAATAATATTCATCCCTTCCATGACTACAATTTCCCGTGTGAAAATCTCAGGCTTCTCGTCATTGGTGGGGATTATCACAATGGGGAAGAACAAGGTCTCGGAAAACTGAACGCCATCGGAGCATCTGAACGTGAATCGGTCCTCTACGGGCTCGACTCCTTTGTGAATACTTTGGACAAAGTAGATGTTCCCTTCTCTCACGTCCCGGATGGTGAAAGCACTAACAGCTGTTCCTGTCCTAGACTTCTCTGAGCCTGGGGCAGGAGAGATGTTTTCCACGTACCCAGCAGTGGGTTGAACGATGATGGTGCACAGGATGTCTTCAGAGGGGGTGTCGTTGTCATCAGCGTCCAAATACTGAGGCCCGATGTTGTACTTCTCGCCTTCAATGACGCTGAACTCAAGCACGACGTCTACTCTGGGGGCCTGGTTGTCCACCGGGAGAATAGTTATGGTGACGCGAACTCCGTCGATCCGATTCCCGCCTACGGTCCACTCCTCGGACATATCGGTGAGACTCAGATTGAAGCCGTCCTGAAGAGACGCGACCCCTATCTCGCCGCCGGTGTGAGCGTACACCACAAAGCCGTTGATGATGTCGGCCTGTGTGAACCTGGAGGCGGGCACGCCCTTGACCAGTACCTCCCCCATGGTGGGCGGGTCTTCCACGATGAAGGTCAGCTGGAGGTCGTCGGTGTCCACGTCACTGCCTTGGATGACGTTGGTGGTGATTTCCGTGGCGCCGTTTTCCAACACGTCCACGTGGGACCCGACGGTCCCCACGGGGAGGCTGAGGGTGGGGGTCTCGTCGTCCACGGGCTTCACCCCGACGCGCACCGTCACCGTGACGACGTGGATGCCGTCGCTGACGTCCAGCAGGAACTCGTCGCTCACCGTCTCGTCTCCGTTCTGAATGTAGGACAGTCTACCCTCGGAGATGTCCTCCAGGTTGAAGGCCTGCCCTTTGCTGAGGTCGGTGAAGGCCAGCTGGACCTGGCCGTGTTTAGGCGCCTGGCTGAGGTTGAAGGTGATCTTCTTACTGTCGGTGTCAGGGTCCTCGCAGTCCAGCTCCGCGGCGGACAAGATGTGCACGCCCCGCTCAAACACAGAGAAGCCGGTGTTGGTTATCTGAGGGGGTTTGTTGTTGACCGGCTGGAGGAAGATGATGAAGATGCCCTCCACACTATTGCCGGCCGTGTCTTCTACAGAGTAGCTGAACTGCACCACATGGGTCGTGATGCCGAGCTCCACGTCTGGGGGGCTGTAGGAGATCTTGTGGTGGTTTATTTGGGCTTGGGTGAACTCGGTGACCTCCCGATCGGGGCTGTCCGTCAGGACCAGGGTTCCGAACACGACCGGGTGGTTCTCGTCCATGTCGGTGGGGGGCTGGACCACGACGTATTTGAGATCGCGGTCCTCCGAGTCTAAGTCGGTGTATCGGAGGACGTCCTTGTGGAACGCGGTGAGCTGGTACTCGTGAACGGTCATCTGCAAGGTGGTGCCGGGGAACATCTCGGGGGGGACGTCATCGATGGGTAAAACCCGAACGATGAACGCGCTCGGCCCCGACTCGTTCGGCGGGTCGTTGTCGTCCTGAACGGTGAACACAAACTGATCCGTCACCGTGTCCGTGGCGTGGGGGCCCGTGTGCTTGTAGAACACCTTCCCGTCCGTGATGTCCTTCTGCTGCCACTGCGTCACCTCCTTCTCGTAGACCTCGTCCTCCGCGTTGAACCTCCAGGAGGACGGGTCCGCGGGCGCGTCCGACTGCCTCAGGAGCACCACGCCGATGGCGGACAGCGGAGGGACGACGGTGAACCTGATGGTGGAGTCCTCCGAGTCGATGTCGGCCGCGCTGAGCGTGGGCGTGGAGATGGGCATCATCTGGTTCTTAAACAGCACCAGGCCCGTGTTGGCGTTGATGATGGGCGGCTCGTCGTCGGTGGGAACCACCGTGATGGGGAAGAGGAACTCCACCTCGTTCTTGCCGTCGGACATCTTGAAGATGATGTTGTCGCTGTAGGTGTCGCTGCCGTCGTGCTGGTACACCACCAGCCCCGAGGTCAGGTCGGACGGCGTGAAGAACTTCCGCTGGAGGCCCAGCACCCTGAGGTCACCGTGGCGCAGCCCGTCGACCACGGTGATGCGCACTCCGTCCAGGTTGTCCTCGTCGCTGATCTCCAGGTTCTTGGACGTGAAGAGCGGCCGGGACTGGCCCTCGTACAGCAGCTGGCCGGTGTTGCGGGTCACCACGGGCGCCATGGAGTTCATGGGTTTCACGACGATCATGAAGGCGAACGGGTCCGAGAGGGCCCCGTCGGTGTCCACCACCTCGAACTCCAGCTGAAAGATCCTCTCGGTGTCTGAGTCGAGGCTGGGGGGTTTGTACGCTATTTTGAGCTCCATCAAATCTCTCTGGTAGAAAGACGTGATTGGGAGGTTTCTGTCATCGGTGCT
Source organism: Gadus morhua (assembly GCF_902167405.1). Taxonomy (NCBI): domain Eukaryota; kingdom Metazoa; phylum Chordata; class Actinopteri; order Gadiformes; family Gadidae; genus Gadus; species Gadus morhua. Next base: position 29,250,515 of record NC_044054.1, read on the forward strand.
GACTATGTAGCCCTCTTCGTACGAGAGGGGAGAGGTGATGTTGAATATGAGCTCATCCGGGTCTGACTCAGCGTCTTCAGCAGCAATCATGTCAGGGGTGAGAGCTGTCAGAACAAATTGGCTCACTTCCATCATCATCATGGAAACGAAGCTCGGCTTTGGCGGCGTGTTCTCCTCTCCCTCTCTGATGCGAATCATCAGATGGAAATATTCTTGTTTGACTAAATTGCCTTCCGTGTCGTGCAGTCCCACCACCATGGGAGCATAATCTCTATTTGGGGATTTACGGTTGAACGTGTGCTCGTAGCGAATGTCAGCCTGGGTGAATTCATCACAGTCCATCATGTTCGCAAGTTTCCCCCCGTCGATGAGTTTTCCATATCTGGGTAGCTCACTGCCACTGGACAGAGAGGTCACCTCGCATCTGTGAGACACTCTGTCATATGTGAATTCTAGCACCTTTTTGTCAATCGGGTTACTTATCCCTTTGAAATTATCAACAGTCAGAGGCATGTTTTTGGTGAGCAATTCTAGCTGCGTAAAGATCACCTCTATTTCCATCATGAACGGGATGATAACGGTCTCTGTTTGCGTGTCGTACCTCAATTGCAGCCTCACCCGGTCCTTAGCAGGGCTCCTCGACCCGAAGTGAGAGTAGTTCACGTCGTTAGGACCGAAATCACACGGAAACTTTTTGGGAGAGAGTTGCCCGGGTCTCTGTGACAGCGGGTCGTTATCCAGAACTGTGATGCTGCACTGATCGCCAGGCTCGGTCTGAATAACCAGATCGTTTACGGGGTCAATGAACACAGTTCTCCCGAAAGGCACTCGTACTTCGTTATTGGCGACCAAAATCGTATCTTCTGACAGTTCAGACCTCAGTGCGTAAGATAATCCCGAGCTGTCCGGCTGCGCCCAAACAATACCTGTGCCACAAAAACACAGGAGAAGTCCATAGTAGAGCATCGTGGCAGCGGATGGTTCCCCCTAAAACGACCCGAAACAGTCACTATAATATCCGAGTGATGATTAAAAAGTCCGCTTCTAAAACACAGCATCCACTGCGAGCGGAGTCACAACATGTCCAGGAGAGGACTCCGGTACGAGCGTTAGTCTGGGAGGCGACATGGGCAACTCAGCTAAAACAGCGAGGAGTTTTAACTTCAAGCACTGCCAGCCGGCGTGAATCCCCCCCCCCCGCCCCTCTGTGTGCTTTATTGGCCCATCCTGAAAGGCTTGTTTCCTCCGCCTCTTTGTGAATGGATAGCTGCGCTGACATTCTCGGAGAGGTGGGGTCTGAGCATCCGTCCGCGATCACCGTTCACATCCAGCTGATTACACTGAGGATCGTGCCTGTAAAGCAGAATGACAGAGAGAGCGGGAAACAGAGTGAACAGAGGGAGGGCGGGTGTGTGTGTGTGTGTGTGTGTGGGGGGGGGGGGGGGGGGACAGACAGACTGAATAGAAGAAAAATAATGTAAACAAACAATAAACATGTTCTTTCTGGACAGTGGATCCAGTCATTCTGATTGAATCGAGTGCATGTGTGTAGATGGTTGTGTGCGTGTGTGCGTGCGTGCGTGCGTGCGTGTGTGCGCGCGATGGAGAGAGAAAAAGCTGGAGAGAGGGAGATAGCGAGGGAGAGAGGTGTGAAAGAGAGAGAGAGAGAGAGAGAGAGAGAGAGAGAGAGAGAGAGAGAGAGAGAGAGAGAGAGAGAGAGAGAGAGAGAGAGAGAGAGAGAGAGAGAGAAAGATGAAGAGAGAGAGAGAGAGATAGCTGAGAGAAAGAAAGGGGGAGAGTGAAATGGAGAGAGAAAGAGAGAGAGAGAGCGAGAGATGAAGAGAGAGAGGGAAGAGAGAGTGAGAGAAAGAAAGGGGGAGAGTGAAATGGAGAGCCAGAGAGAGAGAGAGAGAGAGATAGCTTTTATCAGATAGAGAGACAATAATAACAAAAAGCCCTGACCTTCCCTCCAGCCAAAGTTGTTTTTATGAATCTCCCCGTAGACCTGGAAGCGATGACCCTGCCGTTATCAATCGAGATGGTAAAGATGTATGCCGAAAATAAAACCTCACCGCATCACCACAGGCAACAAAGGGGCCAGAGTTGAGGTCTCCAGAAGAGATAAACGGCATTTATTGTTTTCAAGTAAAGTCTCAGATGAAACACAGAGAAGGGGAGAATTGGGACAGTAGGCAACAAACCTGCAACCTGCTAAAGCGGTAGTACACCCTCACTCTCATAGCGCTACCTCACATGTCGCTGGCCTGTGATTAGATATAAGAGAATATAGGTTTAACAATTCAATATTAAACAACAGTGGCTGAGGACACAACGTTTGACCCCGTGGAATCAACCGTTTTCGCCGTTCACAACTCTGAACGGCTCGCACATAAGAGCAGGCTACTTGTTGATTATAGGCTAAGCTGTTTCTTGTTATTTCGTTCAGAAGATCCTTATTAGGCAAGATCACAGAGTGCGAGCACCTGGGTCTCCGGTCCATGATGGTTCCCACCATTCGCTAGTCGGCTCCAAACTACCCCCCTTTTCTTCCGAAAAAGTAAAAGAGGCTCATACATCGGCCTTGTTTTATGGCATTAAAGATGACGTCCTTATCAAATATAGCTTCTGAATCAAGGACAAGCGTGTTAACACCTTGACGGGAGCACTAATGCCATTTTTGTGAATGCCTGGGAGGATGTGTCAAAGTCGTCACATCCTTCAAACACAATCCGTTGAGATAATCTGGGACCGGAATTAAACGGAACAAGTTGCTGGGGACAACAAAAAAACAAACACAAAAGGGGTTTGACGACGTAACTCATCCCAATTCAGAGTTGACTGGCGGAGGTGTTCTGGTTCATTTGAATACAACTTTCAGCAGCCAAAATATACAACTCCTTTCCCAGCAGTGCAGTGAACACACTCGTTACTGAGTGTAGGCTCTCTGAAAGACGCCGTTAGTCTTAACGAACATGAGATTTTGTTCATTTTGCTGGCAAGGCGCTGTTCATAGAGAGGCACAGAAATAGCACTTGTTCCACGGGCGTCTCGCCGCTGTGACCTTTAGCTCGATGTATCTCTTAGCTTCGGTGTCCACCTCCACCTCCACCTCTCTCCGCGGTGATGGTGCGCAACAAAACTCCGCCCCTTAACCCGGTGAAGCGATACATCTTGAGAAATGTCAGCCGCAGCATGTCCACAACGGCCACTCTTCTACAGATGCGTACACATTGAACACGGTAAACGTATCGCAGGGAAAATGAGCTCACTTTAAGAACTCTAACTTTATTTAGCCTTTTATTGTTTTATCCAACATATTTGTATTTGCGCTAATATGTATGTCATTA
>NC_044054.1:29256361-29363861 GCF_902167405.1 Gadus morhua
ACACACGCACATACCCACACACACCAAACACAACACCGGAGGACATGTCATGTCCGAGCCATGACGGTTATAGTCTTTCAACAAATACCAACGAAAGCAGCCCACACTACTCCGGTGATGGGATATCTGCACTGGGGTCATGTACTGTAGAGATTGGAGTTCAACACTGATGGTTTATAGAGAACTCTTAGTGCTCTTATCAGGAGAGCTCTCCTTGGGCCCTCAGGGGACTGACAGCCCACTGCTCCCCCCGGACATGGGAAAGCATATTTTAGCTTTTCTCTGCCGCCACTGAAACAGACCTCCAGAACACGTCTGCCTCATCGCTTGTTTATTTTAAATCCAAAAATGTGATTCTTATTTCAATATGCTTTGTATTTAAGGTGACATATTATGCCACCAGGTGTGAGTGTGATTAGCCGTTACGAGCCGTTTTGAAAATCAGCCTCTTCTAACGTCACAAGTGGGCGTGTCCACCTAGATGTATGCTTGATAGATCCGTCCAACAGCCAACCTAGTGGACTGTAGTAAACCCACTTGTGATGTCAGAAGAGGCCGTTTTTCAAAACAGCTTGTAACGGCTAATCACACTCACACCTGATGGTATAATAAGTCACCTTTATTATGTACGTCTGCACTACAATATTTATTTTTCTAACATCTTTAATTAGATTCCAATTTAGACTTTTCAAGGTTATTGGTAATCTCCTGTTAAGAGCGTGCAAGAAAGAAGTGTTTTGTAGACCTTTTTTCGCTTATTCTTGAGTTAACCTTTGGCTGTCAAACCTCTTCGGAGTGGATTCTGTTTGTTAAAGTAAAGAACCTTTTTTATCACAAACCTTTTTGTGTCAGAGGTCTGCCCTGCACTTGAGTCCGACTAACTACCTAATCGAGCCAGCTTATTAAGAGAAACAGCTATCTCTGTGTCCGTGTGTTGGTAGTTGGCGTAGCTCACGAGCCCATTGAAATACCAGTACTGTATACAGTACAGTGTGAATACCAGTGAGATGTGGTGCCTTCTCTTGTCTTTGTTTTGTATCCGTCTTTTCATGATTTTCTTTTTCATGTTTGTTTATATGTGATAAATTCCTTTGCACGGCAAAATGACAGGCTTTGTGTTTGAAGGGTGCTATAAATACACCTGCATGCCTTGCCTTGAGGTAGCATGGCTTACGTGCGTCTGCTGTACGAGTCTGCAAGGTAATAGTTCTGAGGCCAGGAAAGGCGGTGCGGAAATGAGCAAAGGTGTTGAGGACATGAGGAGAGGTGGTGAGGAGATGAGGAGAGGTGGTGAGGAGATGAGGAGAGGTGGTGAGGAGATGAGGAGAGGTGGTGAGGAAATGAGGAGAGGTGGTGAGGAGGAGAGGGGAGGAAACGAGAGGAGAGGGAGGCTAGAGGAGAGAAGGGGAAAGAGCAAATAGATGAGGAAGAAACAAAATAAACAGAAAAGCAGCTAAACTCCCCTTTATAACGGTGTCAACAAACTCTCAATGACAAAGTATAGTCTACAAAGTCCCTACCCTTACCCAAACACTCGAAAACAGCAGTTGCCAACAATGCTGTGACATTGAGGCCAATGCAATATGCCAAGTGAGGATGGCCTGCTGAGTTTTATGGCGAGAGAGGGCTTGGCGATGTTTCATTGGAAACCTGATGCAACCAAATTACAACCAAATACGAGTTCTAAACGGGTAAGGTTCAGCTGTCACTTTACCTAATAAACGATCGCCCTCTGGTGGTGACAATTGGGAACCGCCGAGTGGTAGGTCCACTCATTATAGGAAATTTAAATATCGATGATTTCTGCCATATATCAAAGCTGTTATAATAAATAAATGCATAATGGATCATTGGTGGAATTTACCCCTTTAATATAATCTTTAACAGGTAATGTTTTGCGTGAATAGAAAGGCGATGAAAAAACCTTTTCAACCATATAGGCTTTTCACTTTTAATATAAGATGTGTGTGTGTGTGTGTGTGTGTGTGTGTGTGTGTGTGTGTGTGTGTGTGTGTGTGTGTGTGTGTGTGTGTGTGTGTGTGTGTGTGTGTGTGTGCTCGTTCATGACTGCTAGGACACGCGCGTCGCGTAACTGGGCTTCTGTATTTGAGAAGGGTCCATCCGCAGGCTTGGGCGTTTCCGTCATGACACAAGAACGCCCTTTAGGCTTTCCTGTAGCGTTTCGTCGACCAATCACGAGGTGTTTCGAAAGGCATACTGGGTTTCGCAAGGCATACTGCGAAGCACAGTCGCAAGGCATACTATGCTTTCCTTCCTTAATGGCAATTGTACCTCTCTCAATTAGCAATCATTGAGCCCCCACTTGGCTAACATTAGTTCTATGCTACCCGTACTTACTACTAGATCTTATTTTGAAACTTCTGTTTGAGAAAATCGGGTTCGGTGTTGACGATGAAAGTTAGGTCGGTTTATAGCAGAGTTTCTGTTTTCCGGTTATTACCGGTCATTGACCCGGGGAAAAAATGAGGAAGACCGAAATTTCTTAAAGGCACCCAGTGCAACTTTCGAGGCTTAAAAATAAACATTCAATTTCTAGTCTTTTTTACACGTAGTAAGTTTCAACAACTCCATACCATTACATACCGACATTTAAGCAGCAAAGATGAGACGTCGGTTGTGTGGTGAGAACTGATACAAAAACGATAACAACAACAATGCCGCCATTTTCTTTATTTTTTGTAACCTACAATAAATAAAGCAGGTTTCCAGTCAATGGAAAAATGGCTTCTCCCCACCGGCGATTGTTGTTGTTTATGATTTTCTATCAGTTCTCACCACACAACGACGTCTCATCTTTGCTCCTTGAATGTCGATATGTAATGGTATGGAGTTATTGAAACTTACTACGTGTAAAAAAGACTAGAAATTGAATGTTTATTTTTCATGAATGTTTACATAAAGTTGCACTGGGTGCCTTTAATGTCCCCGGTCAGAATGAACCGGGGACGCTGTTCCCATGTCCAAGCATCATGACATTTCTAATTGCTTCAGTTTTTATTTTTTAGCGAGTAACAAAGATGCAAAGGGAAAATGTAATGAAGTAAAAGTATACATTTTATTAAGGAAAAGTAGCTGAGTACAAGTGAATGTTGCTAGAAATGTAAATCCTCAAGTGAAGTACAAATCCCGAAAAAACGAATGAAGTAGTAGGCCTACATTAACTAAGTATGTCTACTTTGACACTACACCACTGTATGCATGTGTATATAATCATGACATTTGACATAGTGATATGTTTAAGCTTTAAAAAAAAATCTAGTGCAGTGTAACAGTGATATAGAAAAAAATATCTTCTGTGAACAAGCATTGTATTTATAATACAATTACTATTGATAAAAACAGCAGTTTCGAATTCATCTTCTAAATTTGGTTAATATTGAACATGCAAAAAATTCCACACTACAAATAATCTTTTAGTTAAATTCATCCATCATAAAACTTGATTCTTATGCAAACCATTCGATTAAAGTTTTTCTCAGTTTCTCAGTTTCTTTGGTACATTTCTCGAATCATCTTCGAAATTTGCAAAACAGTAAGTGCATTTCTCAAAACAATTCGTACGAATAGCAAATCACCATGGATTACCTGCAAAAGCCAGTCTTGCTCAGAATCATTAGTTCATCTCTCAAAAGTAAATATCTGTGTCAATGAACATGTCAGTGCCATCAGAATGACAAGTCCTTATGTCATTGTGTACGGATAAGACAGTCAAATTGCTTAGTCATGTTTCCAATATAACTCTGTGTGGATGTTCTGATGTTAACTATGGCTAAAGTTTTGAAGACAATTATTGTAAATTCTAAGTTACACCTTAGTGTATGTGGGAGATTGATTAAAAGACCGGACAAGATTCACATTTACCCTTTTACTGTTTGTATAGTAATTTGTCGAAAGACCATGTTATTGCGATACAGAAAGGAAAAGACAGCACTGCATAGCACAAAGAAAAAAACAAAATAGAAATGTGAACATAGGACAATGTCCGTAGGGAAAACTGTACATGCAGTGCTGTAGGAATTACAGTGCAGTCTTCCTAAACCTCCAGAGGTTCCTGTCTGGTGGGCAACAAATTCTCATTCTCATACAGCCTCACTCCTCTTCCTCTTCTTCTTCTCTCTGGCTTTTGACCCCGTCCAATTCCTTGTCCTTCCATTATCAGACATTGTAACATTGTGTTGTCCTCCAGCTCCAGGTATATATATACTTGTCAGTGATGGTTCATGAGATGCACCTTTGAGCTATTTCAGTAAACTGGTTGATCGTTGGTTACGCTTGGTTACGCTTCACACATTTCCCTTCATCAGAGAAGCTCAAGATTCAGCTGGGGAAGAATAAAAAGTCTAATGGAAATTTCTAGAAATATGCTTGACATATTATGACAACTTGTTGAACCATTTTGCATGTACAGACTTCTGCAATGCACTAATGCCTAAATGTTGGGAGGATGGGACTATTCAATAGAGACCCATTACGATACATTTTGATCAACATGACATAAGCAATTGATAATGTAGGAAAGAGCAGAGAATTGTACATAATCATTTGCATGGATGTACCAAAGCATTTGCAACTTGTTCAAAGTAATGAGAAACTGCTTGACCAATGACCATAGTTTCCCCTTTTAAGAAAGGCCTAGATACAATAATAAGCTATAGAGCTACGGAAAAAACAAGCGATAACGTTGTTTGGTACGCAGTCACAAGTGTCATGGACAGGCTCTGCCCACCCGATCTGGAACATATCTTGGTGAAATGCAGGCCCTTCCATACACTTAGGGAACTTCACCCTTGTTATAGTGATAGCGGTCTACATACCTTTGCATGCTAATGATTGATTAGCACTTGAGCTAATAAACTCAGCTATTGGCAAACAACAGAACTCCCACCCTGAAGGAGTCTTCAATTTTGCAGGCAAACCTCAGGTTAGTTCTCCGCAGATTTCATCAGAAGTTGACATGCCCAACCGCACACATTGGAACACATTAGACAATGTTCAAACCAATGTCGACAATGCATACAAGTACAAATGAACAGCAGATGTACCCATTAACCAGATTAAGAGGGTGTTTTATAATACAGCCTTAAAGGATAACTGGTTCACTCGAGACAGACCTCGAGATAGACCTCGGATGTCTCTAGTATAATCCATTCCCCCCCCCTCCCCCCAGCATTTCTAAGCCTTTTAATGGTCTGGTCTCTCTCCAGGGGGTCCGTTCACCACGGTGAGCCGTATATGCTCACCCATTGGGTGCTCTCGGGTCTCCAGGGCCTGCCGGAGCTTCTCCCAGAACAGGTCTGGGTGTGCGTCTGCGCGGGACCAGCTCAGGTAGGTTTGTCTCTTCAGGAGCCTCCGCATGCGGTAGTACGGAGACAGCTGCTGCATGGGAATGTCCTCCAGGAACACCAGGATCAGCACGTCCTTCTGCTCGTCAAACAGACGGAAGCTGGGGAAGTGGAAACAGGGAGAGTTGTTTTTTTATATGTGTGAGCTGTTTAACCCGGGGCACCCACTCTACACAAACTATACCTATCCACATGGTTGTATTGGCCCTGGAGTGGAAATACTTTCCTACTATACTCAAGTACTTTACTTGATTGTTTTTGACACATTTTCAACCTATTGCATTTTCCATGCATTGATGTAGCCAGTCATTGATCAGCAAGTCAGTTAAGGGAAAATGACCCCATGGCGATGCGGTGATTGAATCGTTTAATCCCCTGTGGTTCTTTAACTGACATACGTGTTGGAGATAATTGGGTGCCCTGCTCAAACAGGGTAAATGCAGGACTCTTTCCACGGACAGCACAGTCAATCTGACACATTGCGGGAAAATGAGTTGCAGCACTATTGTTTTGGCCACTTGTCCTTATGCACTGAATTATTGCCATACCATCTTTTTCCTTTTCCAAACTAACTGGGTTTGCCGGTTGCAAACTTCTGGCTTAGTGGTTAGAGCGTTATAGCATGTCTGTAAATGTGTGATTAAGGCTTTGGTCCGTTGCACTTGACATTTTGACGGAGAAGGTATGAGGGGGTCATACCTAATAAGACCACAAGTACACATGTGAAGCTGAATTAATGATCAACCATATTCTGGTCATGCATGTAAACTCTGGATTCTTACCTGGCAACCTGGATCTCTCTGGAGCACCATTCACTCTCCAGGTAATCACGACTGACCACGCAGATGGTTTTCCGGCTGCCATAGATGGCGTCTGTTATGTTTTCCATAATGGGTTTACCTGAAAAGCATCGGTCAGTGAAAATGCACAAAAATTATAGAAAAGTAAAACAACAAACTGAAGCTTTGTTACATCACAGCGCTAAAGAATGAAGGGCTAACATCAATAATAATTGATAAGGCAAACAGAATAAACTTCTTGATCGCGCCAATTCCGACCAGTAAGAATGCAGTTCTTCTGAAACGCTCGTGCTCTGTCGCTCTCTCAGAGCTATAAATCCTAGGAATTAGTAGACCACGATTGCATGGCCCCAAAATCCATTGATTTAACCAATTTAAATAATTTAGATTAGTCCTTGATCTAAACTCTGTTTTTAATGAATATAGCTTTTCCAGCCACGCTGGAAAAGCGTGGCTGGAAAAGCCACGCTTTTCCACGCTTTTCGGCTAGTGCGAGCCACGCTCGCACTAGCCAAACTGATCTTGCCTAAGATCAGTTGGCTAGTCACCCATCTCAGGTCCAGCCGTCCGACTGTTATAGCAGAATTTTTTGGGGTTTACGGGGGGAGGTACGCCATGCTTCCTCTTTCCTTTTCGCCTACAGATCCTCAAGAGACATAATTGATTGAAACAAATGAATCGAGCGAAAGAAAAACACACCATTTTGAGCTTGTCTGCCATCAGACTTGCGATATAAATAAAAAGTCTGACTAGTGAGACGAGTGAGTCAGTCAATGTTAGCCATCTTTGAACCATTCATTAGCTTAGATGCTAACGCAGTCATACATCTGTTCTGTTTCACACTTTACTTCTGAGGCCAACAACCCTGATTTTAAAATGATAAAATATTATTAAGTAGATACAATGAAACCAGATTGCATTTATGTTATGAGGGAGTTTTAAGTGATTTTCGTCTCTGAGAGTTTTTCCTGTCGCTAGTTTGTAATTTGTGTCCCGTCCCCCTGCGTTATAGCTTGTCAGTTGTTATACCAGTGCCCATCATGCGGGCGCCTCTGTACGATGCCATTCCACGGTGTGAATCTCAAACACAACATGTGTTGAACAGCTGTTTCCATTTATTTGATATTATAAGTATTAAGTATTTCTTTGACATGTTTTACAGTCTGAATACTAAACTCTTAAAGATATTCTTATTTTGAAATCGAGTTGAAGATTAGCCTATATTACCTATAGTTTTTTATGTTAATAAGGCAAAATGTGCAATTTATATTATTTGTCTATACAACTAGTAATATTCAGTATATCAAAGTTTGATTTTTGATTTACCAAATTTTATTAAGTCTTATTTGGAAACTTACCATCGCTTATAGCTTTCTAGTTTTATATTGCATGTCTGTATGTTCTTGCCCAATTATATATAGGCCACAAGTTTAAGAGACAGACAAACAACATTGATTCACAATATATAAAACCTACCAACAAACTGAGCAAATGCAGAAACCATTGCTGTAAATACAAACAAAACATGCAAGGATTCTCTGTATTGGGCCTCTAGTCTCTTTTGAAACTGCTCCTGCAATGAACTATACCATGCAACGAATTGTCTTTTGCCTTCAATGTGTTTGTCTTTCAATCTGCAAAGCAATTATAAAAGATAAAGCAAGAGCAGCCTTTCAATGAATACAAATAGTTCAATTCGTATGTGTGCACCACATAGACCATGTCAGAAAGGCTCAAACGCAATTTAATAATATGTGCGTTGTGCGGCTTCAAACTAAATCTGTTGTAATTGAACGCCCTGTTTAGCGCCGCATTGGATTTTTTATATTTGACATGGAGAAGAGGTGAGTGTGAGCAAGCAGGATATAATCAGTGGGCATTAGACAAGATTCAAAGCCAAGATTTATTGATTCAAAGACAAGATGAAAAAAACAACTCATTCTGAGTCAGGAAAAATCTCCCTACCAAGTTGATGAGCATATCTAATAGCATATCCACTGGCATGTACGATATATGAAATAGTGTAGGCTAGCATGTATGCTAATAGAGGTGAAGAGGATGCTCAGGATAGGGCTCCTCACCTGGCTGGAAGTCTCGGTGGTGCAGACACAGTCTCCAGCCCTGCTCGTCCTCCAGCTTGGGCAGCAGCTCCCCCAGCACCCAGCCCTCGTCGTTTGTGTTGTAGGAGACGAAGGCGTCGTACTGATGAGCACCCTTGTCCTTGTTCTTTGAGTTGTAGAGGAACGCCAGCATGAGGTAGTACGCGTAGACCAGATGCCATTGCAGGAACTTGTGGGTGAAGGAGACTGCTATGGTCATGATGACCGCGCATGTCGTTGAAATATAACAGATGAACCCCATGTCGACCGTACATGAACGGACGTCAATCTCCAAAAGTTTTCTCCCTTTGAGGTTTGGTGGGAAGTTGCATTCAAAGTTGTTAGCATCAAACACTTGTGTTTGCTTGTTGTTGATTACCCATTGGAGGAACCACGCGTTGTCACAGTTACAGGAGAAGCTATTACCCTGCAAATCCAGGTATTCAAGGGCTGACAGAGACAGCATCACTGGCTCTGTGATAACAGAAAATGTATTCTTCCCCACCTGCAATAACTCCAGCTCTGTGAGGTTAGCATGGAGCAGAAAATCTAGAGACCTTAGGTTTGTTTGTGAAATGTGAAGCCTTTTTAGTTTTTGAATCGGGGAAAACAAATTGTTGGGAATGTCTGCGAAAGCATTTTGAGACAAATGGAGCCTATTCAAATTAGGAGTATAGTTAAAGGTGTGTGGATGCAAGGTTTTAAGCTGGTTACGTTGTATATAGATTATTGACAGATTTGTCAGGCCTTGCAGAAAGTTTTGAGGGAATTTGTCCCTACGAGGTCTGTGTTGATCTGAAATAAACAAAGTATCTAGTTGTGAAAGCTCAGCAAATGGCGGATACGGAATAGGCTCTAACGATGCATATTTAATGTGATTGCTCTCCAAATTCAATGTCTTTAAAGCTTCCAAGTGACTGAAAGCACCGTTTGTAATTTCAGTTATTTCATTTGATCGGAGAGTAAGTTGTCTAAGACTGGAAAGTCCAAAAAAAGTCCCATCATTAAGTTGTTTTAATTTATTCACTTCTAATGCCAAATTCTTGAGGGAATTCAGGGCTTTAAATTCTCCATGATCTAGAACAGTGAGATGATTGTTTGACAAAATAAGATTTTCAAGATTCGGCGTGTTTTTTTTGAAGGCGCCATTTAATTTATCAATGCTGCTGTTTTGCAACATTAAGACATTTAAATGGACCAAATCTTTGAAAACACAATCCTTGAGAGCCATGAGAGGATTATTGTATAGACTGAGATGTCTGAGCTGTTTCATATCGGCAAAATCGTCACAGCCAAGAGCATTGATGTTATTGTAGCTGAGATCCAGTTTTAAGATTTGAGTTTTCCTTACGGCATGGGGGACTGATGTGAGAAAGTTAGACTTTATGATTAAAGTCTTAAGCTTCCTAAGTGATTTGAACGAATTGTTAGAGATGGCAGTTATCTCATTCATCCCCAAGTCCAATTCTTTTAGATTAGTACACAAGTGCAGCATGTCTAATCTAATATCTTTGATGCAGTTATTTCGGATTTGAAATGAGTACAGCGTTGGGATTTTACAGGAAATATTGATGAGAACCTGCAGGTTGTTATTGATATGGTTTAACTTCAGATACTGCAGTGAGGAGTTACATGTCTCTAGCACTTCCTGCAGTCCATGTAATGAGGAGCGAACCCCACTGATATCTAGTTTATGCACACTTCTAAGGTACGATGTGTTACTCACCTCCCAGACGATACCATTCTTTATACTATCCTCAAGGTGCAACTTTTTGAGTTTGGGAAAGATACCTGCAGTGAGCCTAAAGAACATAAGCTCATTCTGAGACAAATCAAGTGTAACAAGTTCTGTAGACTTATTTGACAGCTCCCATGAATGAAAAATGGAAATGTTGTTTGCTGGAATGTATAGGCTTTGTAAATGTGGTGTATGATGTAAGATGTTTTTTAAGTCGCGCAGTTTGTTGTGGCCTAGGTCCAAAAACCCAAGCTTGCTCAGAGACATGAAAGAGGCCGGTGCTACTGTTTGGATCTGATTGGAAGTCAGATGCAATTCTATGAGATTGACCAAGCCATCAAACATACCATCCTGTAGCTTACAAAGCATATTGTTGTCTAAAAACATCACCTTTAGAGAGATTTGAACCACAAAAGTGCCAGATTCAATCTTGGAGATGAAGTTGTGTCCCAGATTTAAGTGCAACAGATTTGGTAAATTTTCCAACGCTTTTTTATTTAATTTAGAAATGTTGTTTCCAGACAGGTCTATAAATGTGACTGTTTCTGGAATTTCCTTTGGAAACACTTTTAAACTGTTCTTACATATGGCCCGTGTGTTCTGTGTGATCTGGCAGCCCTTCACCACGTAACCAGCAGTTGGAAAAATAAAACTATTCAAAGAGAAATATAATATTCCAAATGAACAAAAACAAATTTCCCTTAACGGCATCGCAATTTTCGTTTTCATTCCAGCACAAAAAGAAGATTGGTGATGTTGTTAATTTCCAACACAATGGATCTCGAGTCCTACCAGGTGGATCTTTGGTTTTGTTTGTTAATTTCTTTCAGTCCGAGGAATCCCTCAGGTTAAAACCGCCAATCCTAAAAGACTGTCAAGCAGACACACAAAGATACACAGACAGCGGTCATTACAATCTGCTATCAAAATACTGCAATTGAAGCATAGCATCCTGATGCTATGGGTTTGAGATTTCATGAAAACGTCTATAGGCCTACATGAGGCCTACATGATTTAAACAGCCTCAGTTAAACATAATCACATGGTAATTAATCTTTTGTAAGAACATAATGAATTTGAGTCATAGCCATAGTCCTCTATAATCTATATATTTTTTAACCATAATAAAAAAATATATATAAAAAAGGAGAAACTGTTTTTTTTTCAGGCTAAATAGTGCTGGCCTTAAACCAATTTTAACATGAGGAGATGATGTCCCTGTTGCTCTGGTAGAGTTGCTTACATTTATTTTTAGTCAGTTAGAAGACCTGCTTTACATTTATATGAGTCAACTAGTAGTCCAAGTTATAATTTATATTGAGTTTTCTTTCCGAGTAGAACATTCTCTACTTCTGTAACCGACATTCTGCATGTATGTCACTCAGATATCTTGTTATTGTGAAGGATGTCTTTCTCTTTTGGAGTTTTGTTATTTTATGTCATCGATTTTCACTATTTACAATCTGTGCCCCTTTTCTGAGCATGTGTCTGTTTCGCTTCACTCTTATTTGTTAGCCCTGAAGATAACAGATAAGATGCATAGACTTTTCAAGTCCAGGTTGTGTTCTTCCCTTGAACAAACTTTATTCAGGTTGAATGCATCTGAATAAACGTTTGATTTCTCTGAGAAATAATGCCTTGTGTCCCATTGATTCGGCTCGCTAGGTTATGCAAGGTTACGCAAAGATTATCCTGAACCAGAGAACTCAACCATCAGAGGACAGATCGAGAAAGCATCAGTTAATAGGCCTTATATACCTTCTACACATATATTTAGTCAGCTAGCATGCCTACTTGATTTATTTATTCAGGCAGTTAGATGGACTCATTTATCCATTTATCCAACAGTCCAAGCAGGAAATTAATATTGGCATAATTCCAAAACATGACGTGTTGCACAACCAAGCTTTTAGAGAACAACTAGAATCTACATTCTATGATTTTGATATAAATTCAGAAAAAATAGCTCCTATTTGATCGTCAACTGATTTACTCTCTCCCCTCCAACGGTTTCTTATAATGATGATAATAGTGATGAAATAAAAAGCATTTTCATCAAAAACTAACATAAAAGGCAAAAATAAACACATGCTTGAAATGGTAATAGGTTAATTTCCTTTTTGCAGAAAGATAATGTACTTGAATTGTAGCTGTATTGTAGTGAAAGAAGTGGGTTAAATTAAGTTAAATACTTACTGTGCATATTTCTATTATTAAAAAAGAATAATAATATCAAAATTCCACAAAACAAATGTTCCTCGATCTGGTCTGTTTCCCGATGCTTATGGCGAATCAAAATAATGTGTTAATGATAAAAGCTGGTTGGAAATGGTATTTTTGTGTGTGATCTATTGGGTGCTAAGGAAGTGGTCAAATGACGTAAGAAAAGGGGAATTATCTAAGGGGAACTGACACTATCTGTTTTTTAATAAATGACAACGTCGATATGCAACCAGGATTCAACACAATAACCTCATCAGAATTGAAGGTTAAACACATTGATTTAATTATGAAGATGAATCAGTTTATTCTAATTTGCTGTTTTCTTATGGACATTTTATTTATTAATGTTAAACATAAATAACATAAAAACGGGCCTTGTATGGGAATATCCACGGTTTCGATAATGGCCCAATGTCAATGGCCCACATGGGTTTCATGCAGGATTAAACTTGGTGTTAGGTTGGGTCTAGGTTGGTAAGTAGGCAACATACATAAATGTCAGGTGTGTGCGTGAAATCTGAACCCAAAAGCAGAGTAAAGCTCCAAAGATGGATTTGAAGCAGGGCAAGGCTCAACTAATATTTTTTTTTTTAAAGAATCTACCCCTGCTTTTCAAAACTGTGGTTTAATCCAAAAACGGGCGGACAAGTAGGCATGCAGGCAGAAACAGGACGGAGAGAACCAATTAGGGGAGCTAAGAAACAGCATAAAACAATCTGTCAAGGGGGCACTAACAATACAGGCAGTGGCGGACTCAGACTGTTTGAAGGGCAGGGGCGAAAAAAGAAAAAGGGCACATTCTGGACAACATGGGGCCCCACCAGCGGACACAGTGGCTTTTCTAACTTGATGGTGTTTTGTTCGCCCAACGGAGCCTTAAAGGCAGCGCTGCCTGGAAGGTCCTATCCCCTAACCTTAGCAAGCGCTGCCTTGAAGGTCCCATTCGGGGCACTTGTTACATCTCCATGTAGCACTTAAAAGAATAGTTGGGCTCATAATTTAAACGGGGGGTCTGCGCAATGTGAAAGTGCACAATGATGTGAACAACAAGTTGTTCACATCATTGTGCACTTTCACATTGCGCAGACCCCCCGTTTCAATTATCACATCATGTGATCACATCCCGTTTAAATTATCACATCATGTGAAAGTGCACAATGATGTGAACAACAAGTTGTTCACATCATTGTGCACTTTCACATTGCGCAGACCCCCCGTTTCAATTATGAGCCCAACTATTCTTTTAAGTGTTACATGGAGATGTAACAAGTGCGTTGGGGGAACAAGACACCATCAAGTTAGAAAAGCCACCGTGTCCGCTGGTGGGGCCCCATGTTGGGGCCCCAGACATTATTTTGCTTCAAAGACACTGTTTCCCCTTATTCTAGCGACTTTATAAACACCAAAATGAGTTGTTCACATCATTGTGCACTTTCACATTTTAGCCAAAGAAAGGAGGATGCCTTACTGCTTTCATCTTTACTAACATTTAATTAAAAATTAGACTGGAGAAAATTCAATGTGCCGCTACCATACAGTCTTTGACCGCTGACAGCCAGCTACAGAAACATTTAAGGAAGTTTTCCTTCATGTTGAGGGGATAGCTGACCATTATCGTCTCTCTTGCATGAAATGACCTACACTTGAATGATATTGAACGCTCAAAAAATGTACATACATTTTAAGCGGATTATGCAAACTGAAAATATTACGTAGCATCTAATTGCGCTTTTCCACTATGGGTACTGACATACTCTTAATCCGCTTTTTGCTTCGTTAGCCAGTGGCGATTTAAGTACCACTCGATGTAGCTGTTTGTCATGGCGACGCCACATGAAAGCAACGCCTCGCATTCCCCGTTCGTCAGCTACCAAAGAGAGGAACGTCTGCACCTCAATAGCTAACCACAACATGTTTTTTTTCGGTTTGCCATATTCTTGCTCTAGAGGGCACATCATCATCATCATCAGGGGCAACCTAGTGAACTCATTAATTTTTGTTCATGTATAAAGGGCAGCCAATAAGGCACTTTCTCTCATCTTCACCACCATAGCGGGCACTTTAGCACACTTTTTCAACCATGGGGGCACCAGACGGGCAGAAGGGCACTAGAAGGTCACCAGACGGGCAGAAGAGCACTAGAAGGGCACTATAAGGACCAGACGAGCAGAAGGGCACTATCAGGGCACTAGAAGGGCACTGGAAGGGCACTGGAAGGGCACTAGAAGGACCAGATGGGCAGAAGGGCACTAGAAGGGCACTAGAAGGGCACTTGAAGGACCAGACGGGCAGAAGGGCACTATCAGGGCACTAGAAGGACCAGACGGGCAGAAAGGGACTATCAGGGCACTAGAAGGGCACTGGAAGGGCACTGGAAGGGCACTAGAAGGACCAGACGGGCAGAAGGGCACTAGAAGGGCACTAGAAGGGCACTTGAAGGACCAGACGGGCAGAAGGGCACTATCAGGGCACTAGAAGGACCAGACGGGCAGAAGGGGACTATCAGGGCACTAGAAGGGCACCAGACGGGCAGAAGGGCACTATCAGGGTACTAAAGGGGGCACTAAAAGGGCACCAGACGGGCAGAAGGGGACTATAAGGGCACTCATTAAGGCACGTCATTGAATTTTCTTGTTCTAGAGGGCCACCCTAGAGGGCACCTAATCATGTTTTGCACGTGAAAAGGGCAGCCAATAAGGCATTCCCTCTCGTTTTCTACACTCTTGAAGGGCACTTTAGCACGCTTTTTCAACCATTGAGCCACGAGGGGGGGCGGTCGCCTCCCCTGCCCCCCCCCTGAGTCCGCCACTGAATACAGGGGATAAATCAGGTGAGCAGGAAAAAAGGCGGGGTCCCATCTTCAAGCATGTCCCATGCCTTCAAACCCACGTAGGGCCCACATGTTGCCTGGGAGCTATCGGTGGCCAACTTTTTGTTTTGATGTTTAAGGGAAAATATGACCTAAAATGCTTTTAAATTGTTAAGATATGTCAATCAGTGAAAATAAAAGCAGCCTAGGTCCTATTTTACCCTTTTGTGTATTATTTGACTTTGCTTCAGCTAAACTCGGGTTTGTTTGAAACTCAACATACAATGGGATTTAATAGGAGAATATGACTTCAAATTGCTGTAGCATCAATCAACCCTAAGTATCAGATATGAACCCTCTACCTTTAAGATCAACTGGGTTCAGTCAGGTAATTATTTCCAGAGTCAAAACAAAAAAAAAAGATTTGGCTAGTATGCAACACATAGCTGGAATAAACTACCTGAAGATATGATACAAGCTAAGGCCCTGACAACATTTAAGGTTAAAAACGTTTTAGTTCACCTTTTCTTTCAGATTTTTTTTAAATCCTGCAAATATGTCATCTAGGCATGCAAGTTACATTTATGGTAGGAAACATCTTGAGCCAGCTTGATAAAGTAAGCAAACAAATATCTTATCATCTCTAATGTCGTAAGCATTGTTCATGAGGCAAATAACCATGGCAAGCTAACATTAGTTGTTACTAGGGCTGGGCAAGTTAACGCGTTATTATCGCAGACAATTATTTTATCTCGCATTAACACAGTTTCTTCTTTTTATTGTAAAAGTCTGTTGCTCACTGGCTAAATGTTCATCGTGATCAAGCCTAGTATATTGCTTACTGCTTCGCTTCTCACAGGAAAGAGGAAGCGAGAGGGGCCCTTCCAGAGGGGTCCCGCCTTTCAGCCTGACCGAACAGCTAGAGGATCTGGATTTTGCTGATGATTTGGCCCTACTTGCACACACCCACCAACAGATGCAGGAGAAATCACACAAACTAGAGATAACTGCTGCTTCGTTCGGCCTCAAAATCAACTCATCAAAAACCAAATTAATGCGAATCAACAACAAGAACAACACACAGATAAGCATGGATCCAAACCAGCTAGAGGATGTAACCAGTTTCACATACCTTGGGAGTGTAATTAATATAGGAGGATCGGAGGAGGATGCCAAAGCCAGAATTGGGAAAGCAAGGACAACATTTAACATCTTGAATAAAATCTGGAAAACAAAAAACATACCAATCAAGACCAAACTAAAAATCTTCAACTCAAATGTCAAGTCCACTCTACTTTACGGATCCAAAACCTGGAAGACAACCACCACCATACTCAACAAACTACAGACATTCAGCAACCGCTGTCTACGATGCCTCCTGGGAATCTACTGGCCCAACACCATCTCAAATGCCAACCTTTGGGAACTCACCAAACAAGAACCAATAGAGACCCAAATCAGGAGGAGAAAATGGAAATGGATAGGCCACACACTCAGAAAAAGCAAATCAATTACAAAGCGGGCCATGGAACCCACAAGGCAAGAGAAAGAGGGGAAGACCTAGAGTCACCTGGAGAAGAACCACAGAGCAGGAGATGAAGACGAAAGGGCTGACATGGCAGCAACTGGATCGGAAGGCACAAGACCGAAGAGGATGGAGGGGTTTCATGAAACTACAAACTAAGTAACCATATACCAAATAGGACACAGAAAAAACATCAGGACTATACAAATACTACACAAAAAACAGCATTATTTTAATAAATATTACAAATATGGCTAAAGAAATCAGGTAACAAGGGACAAAGATAGAAAAGATGAGGATCATTGTCATTAGAAAAGATACAAAAGATCTTGGATGGGTTAAACATCACTAAGCAATCATGCCTAGGGCACCAAAATGTTTTTGAAAGACACAACCAGTTATTGTACCCATGTGCAACAACTCTAGCTCCACCAAATAAATTACATGTAAAACACTACACCTTATTCTTACTTTTGGAGTCCAGTAACCAATCCCACTGCACTTTTTCTCCATTGGACATTGAACGAAGTTAGTATGCTAGGGAAAAATACCGTTACTCTTCTCTGATCTTGGATATGGCCCAACAGGACATTTCTGTGGGGCATTCTAAACCATGCACTGCATAAATGAGTCCACAATCTGGTGTGGTGGTGGCCAGATGGATCTTCTGAGTAAGGCCTTCTCTTCACCCCTCTGTTCCACATCCTCCTCCACCTCATCGTCACCTCTCGGTTCCACATCCTCCTCCATTTCTTGTCATTTCATGGTATTTTTACCATCGCTTTGACGCCCCTATGTGCCACATATAGTGCATACCCACTTTTTGCATCACTGCCTCTAGGCTTTATGTCAAGACGCTTAGAGGAAGGTAGGCCCTACTTTATGAACCCCAGACGGGATATCAGGGTGTCACAGAAGAATGGAGGCCTGTTTTAAAATGAAGGTTAGGATATCTGGAAACTTGAACCAGAACTCTGAGTCGATGCACTGTCAGGATTTTCCATTTCAGGATAGCTGATTTCCATTCTGAGGAATGCTTTTGTTTCATTTTGGGGACATGGGACATGGTACATTTTGTGTTGCAGGGTACTGGTAGCCTAGGTAGCCTACCAGACGAATCTGCGAGCTCATGTTTTTCTTTGCTCTGGCATGTGCAAGCGTCTGCCCCGCTCAGACAGATTAGCAACCAAACTTGCCCGGGTCTGGCCAATCACAAGCACGTAACATGGAACATGTGCATCCAAGTATGATCGTTGTTTGACACGATGTTAGTACAGCAATATTTCTGAAAGTTGTAAGACGGATGGATAGAGAGGTGGAAGAAAAGAAGGGATGGACGTCTGAGAGAGAGATAGACGGATGGGTCGATAAAACATTGAATGACTTTGAGCAATCGACCCACAAACGGCCACCCTGCAGTAGGACCCGAGGATCTCGAATCAGCCCCTAAACCACCTGAAGAGCCACACGTTAAACCTAGTCAAAATGATAAGGGGACGACGAGGAGACGCTGAAATTAATTTTCTGATTAGAAAAATTAAACCCAATCGGGATTAACCTTTTCTAGAGATCTAGTTCCTCAATACGAGAAGGTCACCAGCTGCTCTTTCCCTAATCTCGCTACACGCGCCAGAGTATGATTGGAGGATTATAGCGCGTAGGTGCGCTATTAAAGGCCCACTATGCAACTTCGGGCATTTCTTGGCTGTTTTCTTGGTTTTGGCACGCACATTTCTCTACACAGCGCCCCCTACAGCTTCGTAGTAGATATTTCACAACACTGTCGTAACAACTCGTTGACGACCCTTCCCCATGCACTTCTACGCGAGCCATGTGCATTTGTTTTCAAAGAAGCCGGCGAATGCGTGGAGCCATGTCCGAAGTAGATGTTCATAAAGTGTAGGCAAGGTTATACATTTTTAAAAAGGTGTATTTGTATTGCAATAAACATAAATCCATCCTTTTTTATAGTTCTCCCATAAAGACTCGATCACCGATAAGTATGAACAGGATTTATTTAAATAACGACATGGGAATATTTTGCATGGTAAATCTTTGGCATGAGCCTCGTCACTGATCCAGGGTGCCGTGCGGACTCGGCATATCCTGCCAGGACTAGCAGGGGCGGAGCCTTCCCCTGGACAAGTAGACTGAGGCCGACCTGGTGGTGGTGGGGTGGATGGAGGTGCGTCGAACGAAGACCTGAGCAGCAAAGACATATGTTAGACTACTCTTTATAGAGCAGGTGTAGGCAGGTGATTGGTAGCTGGTGATTGGTGATTGGCGGCCAGCCGCGCGTGATTTGAGTCCTCCTGGTAGAACTACCAGCAAGCTTAACATTTCTCCCATAAAGACTCGATCACCGATAAGTATGAACAGGATTTATTTAAATAACGACATGGGAATATTTTGCATGGTAAATCTTTGGCATGAGCCTCGTCACTGATCCAGGGTGACGTGCGGACTCGGCGTATCCTGCCAGGACTAGCAGGGGCGGAGCCTTCCCCAAAAGAGAGGACGTAGGCCTTCGCCAGAAGTAGGAGATAACTCGGCATGTCCTGCCGGGACTGGCAGGGGCGGAGCCGACCCCAAAAATAGAATAGCGAAAGGGGGTAATGAGACCATACATACCCGCGAAGAAGAAGTGGACAAGGATCTATACTGCTTCTGGAAGATAAAAGGCATACCCAATATACACGACATATTAAGAGTCAATCATACATACCATAAAACGATAAGCTTAAAACCGTCAGCGAGATCGATGAATCACGTAAAAGCAGTCGACATAAAATACCTCAGCGAGATCAATTAAAATTTAGAGCACTCTGCAGCTGTTACGCAGCGAGCCACGAGTGCTTTCGTGCTGTACCAACTGCCGTGGTCGATTCACTCTCCGGGGTCGCTGCGTGACCTGAGTGCTTTCGCGTTGAACCACCGATGTGGTCAACGAACTCACGAGTGCCCTTGATGTGCCACCGACGTGGTCACGCACTCACCGGTGTTGCTGCAGCAAATATTGTGAAGTTCCGTGTTGAACACCGACGTGGTCAACGAAATCACGAGTGCCCTTGCTGTGCCACCGACGTGGTCACGCACTCACCGGTGTTGCTGCAGCAAATATTGTGAACTTCCGTGTTAAACACCGACGTGGTCAATGAACTCCGAGTGCCCTGCACTTGAGCTTTTGATATTATGCCACCGATGTGGTAATTAAATTTGCATGTGCCTGAGTAGTGCCCACCGACGTGGGCAACGCACTCACCGGATTTGCTGCAACGAACGTAGAGTTCTGTGTCGTACCGCACCGACGTGCGCAACGAACTCACGAGTGCTTGAGTTGTTCCCACCGACGTGGGCAACGCACTCACCGGGGTTACTGCAGTCAAACCATGAGTACTAGATAACGTGCCACCGACGTGGTCATACTCACGAGTGCCCTTGATGTGCCACCGACGTGGTCACGCACTCACCGGGGTTGCCGCTGCAACCTTGAGTTTTATTTTCCTATTTTACGCCACTGACGTGACAGCGAACTCAAGAGTGTTTTCTAGGTGATCCACCGACGTGGTCACACTCGCCGGGGTTGCTGCAGGTTAACCTGAGTTATGAAACCGAATTTTGCTTTATGAATTTAGTACCCGATAACCACCACCACCAGTAGTTGCAAATAATGTCGCTTTTAGCAACGAAAGGGTTAGGGTTACGAACCTTTATCGCGTGAGAAAGAAAAAACAAACAAACAAACAAAAAACAAACAGGACGCAACGTGCATGCTGGGCGTGTGACAATAACTGTAGTTAAATACATAGTGCAATATATTTCGATAACACTAGAAAGAATATAGACGTAACTAAAACGAATAGACTAAAATAACAGCTAGACACTAAGACTAGAATAACCCTGGAATGGAAACAGGCCGCCAGAATAGTGTTGCTTTTGGCAATGAAAATTATGACTAAGAGTCGTCATCAACAAGCCTTTATCGCGTGAGAAAAACGAGACTGGACGCAACGTGGATGCTGGGCGTGTGACAATAGCTGTGATTAAAAGCATAGTACAATATAGTTGGCGAATAAAACAAGACTAAAAAGTGTTTTACGAAAATAAGACTGCTAAAATGTCTCTTCATTTTCGTTGACCTAAACTAGGCGATAAAGACTTATAACGTTATTTTGTTCAACTGGAACTTCAACTGTTCCAGACATAACATCAATTTTCAACCTTTTACCTTATTTAACAAAACTACGCACTTGTAACTTCGATAATATCTAAATGGAATTACGATGACACTGGAAAGAGTATGAATGTAACTAAAACTAATAAAAACTAAAATGACAGCTTGACACAAGACTAGACTAACACTAGAAAGGAACAGGCCGCCACAAACAGCTATGGTTGCAAACGTGTAAAACCTGTCTTAACCGACGTTAGAGAGCATCGTGTGCGCTTGAAGAAAGAACCTTGAACTCGACCGGATGTAGGACGTTGAGTACTGTGTTGTACCGCACCGACGTGTGCAACAAACTCACGAGTGCCTGAGTTGTGCCCCAATTGTGCGTTGACATGGTCAACGCACTCACCGGGGTTACTGCAGTCAACCATGAGTAATAGATAACGTGCCACCGACGTGGTCATAGTTACGAGTGCCCGAGTTGTTACCACTGCGCTTTGGCCAACGCACTCACCGGGGTCGCCGCTGCGAACCTTGAGTTTTATTTTTTCCATGATATGCCACCAACGTGACACCGAACTCGAGTGTTTTCTAGATGATCCACCGACGTGGTCAAACTTGCCGGGGTTGCTGCAGGTTAACCTTGAGTTATATAGCCAAATTTTGCTTTATGAGTTTAGTACCTGATAACCACCACCACCACCACCAGTAGTTGCAAATAGTGTTGCTTTTGACACCGAAAATTATGACTAAATGTCGTCATCAACGAACCTTTATCGCGTGAGGAGAACAATGCTGGTCATATGACAATAACTATAATTAAATACGTAGTGCAATGTTGTTGGCGAATACAAACGAGACTGAAAGTGTTTTACAAAATAAGACTGCTAAAATGTCTTCATTTCCGTTGACCTAAACTAGGCGATAAACTGTAATACGTTATTTTGTCCAACTGGAACTTCAACTGTTGAGACATAACGACATCAATTTTCGACCGTTTACCTTATTTAACAAATCTACGCACTTGTATCTTTGATAATACCTAAACGGAATTTCGATATCACTGGAAAGAGTATGAACGTGACTAAACTAATACAAACAAAAATGACACCTTGACACCAAGACTAAAACTAGAAAGGAAACAGGCCGCCAAAAACAGCTGTAGTAGCAAACGTGATAAACCTGCCTTAACCGACGTTAGAGCATCGTGTGCGCTTGGAGGAAGAACCATGAATTCAACCGGATGTAGGATTCGTAAGCTGTGGAAGACCGCCTTCCCAGCCGTTTGATAGACGCGACCGGCAACCCTTGTTCAGCGGCTGTGGTTGCCGCTCCAATCCGGGAGGAGTGGCCAGTGTAAACAGTGGCGCCTCCAGAAGATTATTCCAGGGGTGGCCAATGGGGGCCACAGCAAATCTATAAACATCCCGGGCAGCGATTGTTGGCCGGGGGGGGGGGGACTACATTATAATATAATCTAGACTACATTATATATTTTAAATAAATATGCATAATAAAAATTGTCTTAGGGGTGGCAAAGAATGATTTTGGGGTGGCAGTAGCCACCCCTCGCCACCCCATGGTGGCGCCACTGAGTGTAGAGGGGAGATGGTAGGCCGCACCCTTCTACCACCGTCGCGAGATGGACTCTGAACCACCCTTGAGGCATTGGCAGGCCGCAAATAAACAGGTGATTCGGGGACGTGCATTGCCGAAGCTTGAGATAAAGGAACATGGAAGCGTAAGGACAGAGTTGTTGATTCTTGAAATGATAATAGTAACAGCTGCTCCTAGGCTATCGCTTTTAGATGGAAAAATGCCTTGCAAGAAGAGAAGGTGACATCGGCGAAAGTCAGGCCCCGTATAGGGGAAAAAGTCTGAGTAGGAGACGTGTACGCATTTGCGCATGAACGCAAGAACGCGTAAACCCGTAGAACGCGTAAACCCGTAGAACGCATGAACCCGTAGAACGCATGAACCCGTAGAACGCATGAACCCGTAGAACGCATGAACCCGTAGAACGCATGAACCCGTAGAACGCATGAACCCGTAGAACGCATGAACCCGTAGAACGCTGTGAGAAACACCGTCTCGAGTAATATGTTAAAATAAGGATGAAATCTCCCAGAGAGCACACTAATCTATTCAAAATATCGAGTGTGAGTTGGAGTGGCCAACACACATAAATAATTGTAATACACCAAAATTGTTAACCGTCATACATAGCTAAACAAGCAAATGAAAAATTAAATACCCCGTGTAGGGGAAAAGTCTGAGTAGGAGACATGTATGCATGGACGCATGAACGCATGAACCCGAGAACGCATGAACCCGAGAACGCTGTGAGAAACACCGTCTCGAGTAATATGTTAAAATAAGGATGAAATCTCCCAGCTCTGAGAGAGCACACTAATCTATTTGAAATATCGAGAGTTGGAGTGGCCTACACGCGTAAATAATTGTAATACACCAACATTGTTAACTGTCATACATAGCTAAACGAGCAAATGAAAAATTAAATACCAACACGACTGAAGCTATTAACAATAAGACTATAAATAATAATATAAAATTATACCATAATGTACCTGTTCTTTGTCTTTGGATCTTTTGAATAAATTGATCGATATGTGAATCGCATCGCGAGCAGAGGAACGTGAGAGTTAGTGAGCAGCAGCTGAACCAATCTAAAACCTTAGTGATATTCAGTTACCACAGTGCCTAAAACCCATCAACTTCATGCATGTTAAAGTGAAAAACCTCAGACACAAGAAGTTAACCGAACAGTGCACTAGGCCCTCTCGAATGCCAGGCCGAAACAACATGTCTCGCTACGACTCCTTTCAGCTGCCCACCCCTCCTTCTCCAGCAAAAAGTAATAACAGAAAACGGCTAATAAAACGCTTGAGGTGGCATTATGAAGAGAAAACTTACACATTTTTTAGTACACGGTATAAAGATAATTATGAACCTTTGATTGCGAACGTAGAGTTCTGTGTTGTACCACACCGACGTGTGCAACGAACTCACCGAATTCAACCGGATGTAAAATCCGTATGCTGTGGAAGACCACCTTCCCAGCCGTTTTGACGCTGCTTTGTTATCGCAAAACATGGTTATACGTTAACGCCGCCATGCTTTGCCCCACAGAACGCTAGCTGCTACGATAGGGTAAAGCTCGAACAGCGCAGACGACTCGACCCGAGGGCAAACGTGCCAGCTTCGACTGGCCATCTCTCAGCAAACCATTGCCCTTGGAGAAACCCCCTAACCCGACCGAGGGAGCCGCATCCTGAAGCTGGACTGGTAGAGCTGTGAGAGAGAATACGCTGCGGGGGCTAACGCGGGGACTGCAATAGCCATGGTAGCAGGGCACGTGCCAGGTGCGTAGCCTGTGAAGGCGGAGGAAGCCGAGCCTGATGGTTGCTGGAAGTAGAAAGGCGCCGTGGCGACTGACGACAGCGGGTTGGGGGCCTGGACCCGTCCGGGAGTTCCGCATGGTGTTTCGACGGCGTCCATCCTGGCGCCAAATGCTTTGCACCAACTCGGCGAGGGTTTGTAGAACAAGGCGGATGTCCGTGTTGGGAACTTCTTGGTGGTGTTGTTGAGGATACCGGGGACCGAAATTAACGGCTTTCTGCGCTCACTTGCCCGGACCAGAAGTAGTAGGCCGACCAGCACGAATCCAAAGTTATGACCTCTTGGTGTGTATTAACCGACGTAGCAACTAAGCGACGAGATATGCGAGATAATCAGAAGCACAGTAAAGCAGCAGCATGCGTCGAACGAAGACCTGAGCAGCAAAGACATATGTTAGACTACTCTTTATAGAGCAGGTGTAGGCAGGTGATTGGTAGCTGGTGATTGGTGATTGGCGGCCAGCCGCGCGTGATTTGAGTCCTCCTGGTAGAACTACCAGCAAGCTTAACATTTGACGGGGAGAATGTATATCCTAGATTATAATTGTTATATCTTAGGTTGAACAGAACAATCAGTGTAAGATGTTTGGCCAACATAATAATCTAAATAAACAAGAACCTGGATTCGGGGATTCAGTCTGTATCTGGGGGACGAGACGGACGAACAGCAAAACACCCATGGAAACAAAGGTGTTTATATGGTTGCAACCAAGCAAGCTAGAAACATACAGGGCTCACAACAAAACGGTCGAGAAAACAATTTTTACAGGGCTCACAACAAAATGGTTGAGCAAACACATTTGTACAGAGACTATCAACATCAAGAATACCACGAAGACAAAGTTCACCCAAAGGTACTTTGGGTGAACTTTTCTTTTTCTTTCAGTTCACGCTATTCCTGAAAAGCTTGCTCAACGTTTACTCTTGTCTGGCCTCTCTGTCGGTCAGTCTCCCTTTTCTCTTCTTCTGTTCCTCCGACATTGGGTTTCTCTGTCTCTTTTTAGTCGGCTGATCTAAGATGAATATAACAATCCCTTAGTTACTTGTGTTTATATCGAGCCGGTTCCGCGTTTGGGGGTCTGTGCCGTAAAGCACCAACGCCCGGAGTTCAGAACTTTCAACCATCCAACGCGTGACGCTTAGCCACGATAGCCAATCAGCGTGGAACTTGACCCGACATCACCGACAGAGAGTAGTGACCCTTGCACAGAAGCATACGGCCGACATCTTTCTTTATTCTGGGGGTGGAAATAGTAACATAGTTACGCCATTAAATGCGTTTATGGAAACATTTTTAGCGAGAAATGTGCATTTTACTTTCATAATGTTCGCTCGGTGAATGTGAAGGATGTTTGGTTTGATAGTTATGACGAAGAGTGAACGCTCCGTTCACTTGCATGGACAGTCTCTGGTTGCTAAGCAACCTCAACGTCTTGGCGGACTATTTCTCTGCTGATCAACACTACGAATGCTGGAAACACACCAGACACACCATGTGAAGTTATTTAACCCGATTATCGTTATTTATGAGTCCTTAGCCCAAGTGAAGGAGTTCAAGTACCTCGGAGTCTTGTTCTCGAGTGAGGGTACTATGGAGCGTGAGATTGGCCGGAGAATCGGAGCAGCGGGGGCGGTATTGCGTTCGCTTTACCGCACCGTTGTTACGAAAAGAGAGCTGAGCCGCAAGGCAAAGCTCTCGATCTACCGGTCGATCTTCGTTCCTATCCTCACCTATGGTCATGAGGGTTAGGTGATGGCCGAAAGGACGAGATCGCGGGTACAAGCGGCCGAGATGAGTTTTCTCAGAAGGGTGGCTGGCGTCTCGGGATAGGGTGAGAAGCTCAGTCATCCGTGAGGAACTCGGATTAGAGCCGCTGCTCCTTTACTCAGAAAGGAGTCAGCTGAGGTGGTTCGGGCATCTGGCAAGGATGCCCACCGGGCGCCTCCATTGGGAGGTGTTTCAGGCACGTCCAGTGGGGAAGAGACCTCGGGCATGTTTGGGTGTGTGTCTGTGCCGTAAAGCATTTTCGAAACTACAATCTGACTACATTTTCGAGGATACTTCCGTTGCGTCACATCCGGATTGTGTCGGTCCGAACAGAGCAAGTTGCATATGCAAGTAGGTCTATCTGCAGCCGGAGCCACTTGCCAAACACGCCCATTGCTCTGCCAGACACGCCCATTGCTCTGCCAGACACGCCCTTGCTCTGCCAAACACGCCCTTGCTCCCATAGCTCGTGCGCGTGCGTAATGCTACAGAATATAAGCCCGCCGCCCAGTCCCGTCCTGTTACATTGCAGTCAAGTGACTACCACGTGGTCGACTACCACGTGTGACTACCACGTGGTCGACTACCACGTGTTCGGCAACAAGCGCGAATGGTTTTTGAAACCTGCTTTAAACACGATTTAAATTCGATTAAACAATTCAATACAATACAAATATAAATGAAAAACAAGTGTTATCTGGCGATCCGTTATCTGTATTATGTTATTTCGTCTTTGGAAACATGAGCCGAATGTTTTTTGAAACCCACCCGGGAACGGACAACCCAATCAAATCAGTTGTCAAGTTGTCAACAACTGATGACGTAGGCCGGTACAAATTTGCCGTGACACCACCACATAGAACGAGCAATGGGCGTGTTTGGCAATTTGGCTCCGGCAGCAGATAGACCCTACTCTGCATATGCGCTTTTTCACTGGAGAGGCGACATGGGTAAATGACACACCCACCAATCGACCCAGAAATGGATGCAGAACCATCAGCATAACTCTCAACCTGCATACTTAATGTAATTTTGGCTAAAAAAGTTGCATAGTGGGCCTTTAAGAATTGGTGCATTGTGTTAAAAAATATGTATCTCTAGCCGTTCTGAATAAGCTGTTGTTGAACTCTAGCAGTAGCATTCTGAAAAAAAAGACCCGTAAGGAAAAAATTGCAGTAATCAAGCTTACTAGTGTTAAAGACATGTACAAGTTTTTGCAAGTCTTGAGTGGACATGAGCCCTCTAAGTCTTGCTACGTTTTTAAGGTGATAATAGGCCGATTTTGTAACTGACTTGATGTGACTGACGAAATGTAAATCGGAAGCCTTTCTGTTTTAGCACCAAATAAAACGATCTAGTTTTGTCCTCATTTGGTTGAAGGAAATTTTGGCACATGTGCAAAATTAGGTACAATGGCCCTCCCTTGTCCCTAATAACTATTGGACAGGTGCCCATCTAACATCCCTTAATACTAATGTTATTGAGTCATATCGAAACATTAACAATATTTGGTGGTGGTTGAGAGCACTTTCAATAAAAGTTACCAATCTGGCTAGGACCACCATTGATTGGCCAAACACGCTGTTCCCATGTCCAAGCATCATGACATTTCTAATTGCTTCAGCTTTTATTTTTTAGCGAGTAACAAAGATGCAAAGGGAAAATGTAATGAAGTAAAAGTATACATTTTATTAAGGAAAAGTAGCTGAGTACAAGTGAATGTTGCTAGAAATGTAAATCCTCAAGTGAAGTACAAATCCCGAAAAAACGAATGAAGTAGTAGGCCTACATTAACTAAGTATGTCTACTTTGATACTACACCACTGTATACATGTGTATATAATCATGACATTTGACATAGTGATTTGTTTAAGGTTTAAAAAAAAATCTAGTGCAGTGTAACAGTGATATAGAAAAAAATATCTTCTGTGAACAAGCATTGTATTTATAATACAATTACTATTGATAAAAACAGCAATTTCGAATTCATCTTCTAAATTAGGTTAATATAGAACATGCAAAAAATTCCACACTACAAATAATCTTTTAGTTAAATTCATCCATCATAAAACTTGATTCTTATGCAAACGGAAGTTTTTCTCAGTTTCTCAGTTTCTTTGGTACATTTCTCGAATCATCCTCGAAATTTGCAAAACAGTAAGTGCATTTCTCAAAACAATTCGTACGAATAGCAAATCACCATGGATTACCTGCAAAAGCCAGTCTTGCTCAGAATCATTAGTTCATCTCTCAAAAGTAAATATCTGTGTCAATGAACATGTCAGTGCCATCAGAATGACAAGTCCTTATGTCATTGTGTACGGATAAGACAGTCAAATTGCTTAGTCATGTTTCCAATATAACTCTGTGTGGATGTTCTGATGTTAACTATGGCTAAAGTTTTGAAGACAATTATTGTAAATTCTAAGTTACACCTTAGTGTATGTGGGAGATTGATTAAAAGACCGGACAAGATTCACATTTACCCTTTTACTGTTTGTACAGTAATTTGTCGAAAGACCATGTCATTGCGATACAGAAAGGAAAAGACAGCACTGCATAGCACAAAGAAAAAAACAAAATAGGAATGTGAACATACGACAATGTCCGTAGGGAAAACTGTACATGCAGTGCTGTAGGAATTACAGTGCAGTCTTCCTAAACCTCCAGACGTTCCTGTCTGGTGGGCAACAAATTCTCATTCTCATGCAGCCTCACTCCTCTTCCTCTTCTTCTTCTCTCTGGCTTTTGACCCCGTCCAATTCCTTGTCCTTCCATTATCAGACATTGTAACATTGTGTTGTCCTCCAGCTCCAGGTATATATATACTTGTCAGTGATGGTTCATGAGATGCACCTTTGAGCTATTTCAGTAAACTGGTTGATCGTTGGTTACGCTTGGTTACTTCACACATTTCCCTTCATCAGAGAAGCTCAAGATTCAGCTGGGGAAGAATAAAAAGTCTAATGGAAATTTCTAGAAATATGCTTGACATATTATGACAACTTGTTGAACCATTTTGCATGTACAGACTTCTGCAATGCACTAATGCCAAAATGTTGGGAGGATGGGACTATTCAATAGAGACCCATTACGATACATTTTGATCAACATGACATAAGCAATTGATAATGTAGGAAAGAGCAGAGAATTGTACATAATCATTTGCATGGATGTACCAAAGCATTTGCAACTTGTTCAAAGTAATGAGAAACTGCTTGACCAATGACCATAGTTTCCCCTTTTAAGAAAGGCCTAGATACAATAATAAGCTATAGAGCTACGGAAAAAACAAGCGATAACGTTGTTTGGTACGCAGACACAAGTGTCATGGACAGGCTCTGCCCACCCGATCTGGAACATATCTTGGTGAAATGCAGGCCCTTCCATACACTTAGGGAACTTCACCCTTGTTATAGTGATAGCGGTCTACATACCTTCGCAGATTTCATCAGAAGTTGACATGCCCAACCGCATACATTGGAACACATTAGACAATGTTCAAACCAATGTCGACAATGCATACAAATACAAATGAACAGCAGATGTACCCATTAACCAGATTAAGAGGGTGTTTTATAATACAGCCTTAAAGGATAACTGGTTCACTTGAGACAGACCTCGAGATAGACCTCGGATGTCTCTAGTATAATCCATTCCCCCCCCTCCCCCCAGCATTTCTAAGCCTTTTAATGGTCTGGTCTCTCTCCAGGGGGTCCGTTCACCACGGTGAGCCGTATATGCTCACCCATTGGGTGCTCTCGGGTCTCCAGGGCCTGCCGGAGCATCTCCCAGAACAGGTCTGGGTGTGCGTCTGCGCGGGACCAGCTCAGGTAGGTTTGTCTCTTCAGGAGCCTCCGCATGCGGTAGTACGGAGAAAGCTGCTGCATGGGAATGTCCTCCAGGAACACCAGGATCAGCACGTCCTTCTGCTCGTCAAACAGACGGAAGCTGGGGAAATGGAAACAGGGAGAGTTGTTTTTTTATATGTCTGAGCTGTTTAACCCGGGGCACCCACCCCACACAAACCATACCTATCCACATTGTTGTATTGGCCCTGGAGTGGAAATACTTTCCTACTATACTCAAGTACTTTACTTGATTGTTTTTGACACATTTTCAACCTATTGCATTTTCCATGCATTGATGTAGCCAGTCATTGATCAGCAAGTCAGTTAAGGGAAAATGAACCCATGGCGATGCGCTGATTGAATCGTTGAATCCCCTCTGGTTCTTTAACTGACATACGTGTTGGAGATAATTGGGTGCCCTGCTCAAACAGGGTAAATGCAGGACTCTTTCCACGGACAGCACAGTCAATCTGACACATTGCGGGAAAATGAGTTGCAGCACTATTGTTTTGGCCACTTGTCCTTATGCACTGAATTATTGCCATACCATCTTTTTCCTTTTCCAAACTAACTGGGTTTGCCGGTTGCAAACTTCTGGCTTAGTGGTTAGAGCGTTATAGCATGTCTTCAAATGTGTGATTAAGGCTTTGGTCCTTTGCACTTGACATTTTGAGGGAGAAGGTATGAGGGGGTCATATAATAAGACCACAAGTACACATGTGAAGCTGAATTAATGATCAACCATATTCTGGTCATGCATGTAAACTCTGGATTCTTACCTGGCAACCTGGATCTCTCTGGAGCACCATTCACTCTCCAGGTAATCACGACTGACCACGCAGATGGTTTTCCGGCTGCCATAGATGGCGTCTGTTATGTTTTCCATAATGGGTTTACCTGAAAAGCATCGGTCAGTGAAAATGCACAAAAATGATATAAAAGTAAAACAACAAACTGAAGCTTTGTTACATCACAGCGCTAAAGAATGAAGGGCTAACATCAATAATAATTGATAAGGCAAACAGAATAAACTTCTTGATCGCGCCAATTCCGACCAGTAAGAATGCAGTTCTTCTGAAACGTTCTTGCTCTGTTGCTCTCTCAGAGCTATAAATCCTAGGAATTAGTAGACCACGATTGCATGGCCCCAAAATCCATTGATTTAACCAATTTAAATAATTTAGATTAGTCCTTGATCTAAACTCTGTTTTTAATGAATATAGCTTTTCCAGCCACGCGGGTCCATTCTCGCACTAGCCAAACTGATCTTGCCTAAGATCAGTTGGCTAGTCACCCATCTCAGGTCCAGCCGTCCGAATGTTATAGCAGAATTTTTTGGGGTTTACGGGGGGAGGTACGCCATGCTTCCTCTTTCCTTTTCGCCTACAGATCCTCAAGAAACATAATTGATTGAAACAAATGAATCGAGCGAAAGAAAAACACACCATTTTGAGCTTGTCTGCCATCAGACTTACGATATAAATAAAAAGTCTGACTAGTGAGACGAGTGAGTCAGTCAATGTTAGCCATCTTTGAACCATTCATTAGCTTAGATGCTAACGCAGTCATACATCTGTTCTGTTTCACACTTTACTTCTGAGGCCAACAACCCTGATTTTAAAATGATAAAATATTATTAAGTAGATACAATGAAACCAGATTGCATTTATGTTATGAGGGAGTTTTAAGTGATTTTCGTCTCTGAGAGTTTTTCCTGTCGCTAGTTTGTAATTTGTGTCCCGTCCCCCTGTGTTATAGCTTGTCAGTTTTTATACCAGTGCCCATCATGCGGGCGCCTCTGTACGATGCCATTCCACGGTGTGAATCTCAAACACAACATGTGTTGAACAGCTGTTTCCATTTATTTGATATTATAAGTATTAAGTATTTCTTTGACATGTTTTACAGTCTGAATACTAAACTCTTAAAGATATTCTTATTTTGAAATCGAGTTGAAGATTAGCCTATATTACCTATAGTTTTTTATGTTAATAAGGCAAAATGTGCAATTTATATTATTTGTCTATACAACTCATAATATTCAGTATATCAAAGTTTGATTTTTGATTTACCAAATTTTATTAAGTCTTATTTGGAAACTTACCATCGCTTATAGCTTTCTAGTTTTATATTGCATGTCTGTATGTTCTTGCCCAATTATATATAGGCCACAAGTTTAAGAGACAGACAAACAACATTGATTCACAATATATAAAACCTACCAACAAACTGAGCAAATGCAGAAACCATTGCTGTAAATACAAACAAAACATGCAAGGATTCTCTGTATTGGGCCTCTAGTCTCTTTTGAAACTGCTCCTGCAATGAACTATACCATGCAACGAATTGTCTTTTGCCTTCAATGTGTTTGTCTTTCAATCTGCAAAGCAATTATAAAAGATAAAGCAAGAGCAGCCTTTCAATGAATACAAATAGTTCAATTCGTATGTGTGCACCACATAGACCATGTCAGAAAGGCTCAAACGCAATTTAATAATATGTGCGTTGTGCGGCTTCAAACTAAATCTGTTGTAATTGAACGCCCTGTTTAGCGCCGCATTGGATTTTTTATATTTGACATGGAGAAGAGGTGAGTGTGAGCAAGCAGGATATAATCAGTGGGCATTAGACAAGATTCAAAGCCAATATTTATTGATTCAAAGACAAGATGAAAAAAACAACTCATTCTGAGTCAGGAAAAATCTCCCTACCAAGTTGATGAGCATATCTAATAGCATATCCACTGGCATGTACGATATATGAAATAGTGTAGGCTAGCATGTATGCTAATAGAGGTGAAGAGGATGCTCAGGATAGGGCTCCTCACCTGGCTGGAAGTCTCGGTGGTGCAGACACAGTCTCCAGCCCTGCTCGTCCTCCAGCTTGGGCAGCAGCTCCCCCAGCACCCAGCCCTCGTCGTTTGTGTTGTAGGAGACGAAGGCGTCGTACTGATGAGCACCCTTGTCCTTGTTCTTTGAGTTGTAGAGGAACGCCAGCATGAGGTAGTACGCGTAGACCAGATGCCATTGCAGGAACTTGTGGGTGAAGGAGACTGCTATGGTCATGATGACCGCGCATGTCGTTGAAATATAACAGATGAACCCCATGTCGACCGTACATGAACGGACGTCAATCTCCAAAAGTTTTCTCCCTTTGAGGTTTGGTGGGAAGTTGCATTCAAAGTTGTAAGCATCAAACACTTGTGTTTGCTTGTTGTTGATTACCCATTGGAGGAACCACGCGTTGTCACAGTTACAGGAGAAGCTATTACCCTGCAAATCCAGGTATTCAAGGGCTGACAGAGACAGCATCACTGGCTCTGTAATCACAGAAAATGCATTCTTCCCCACCTGCAATAACTCCAGCTCTGTGAGGTTAGCATGGAGCAGAAAATCTAGAGACCTTAGGTTTGTTTGTGAAATGTGAAGCCTTTTTAGTTTTTGAATCGGGGAAAACAAATTGTTGGGAATGTCTGTGAAAGCATTTTGAGACAAATGGAGCCTATTCAAATTAGGAGTATAGTTAAAGGTGTGTGGATGCAAGGTTTTAAGCTGGTTACGTTGTATATAGAGTATTGACAGATTTGTCAGGCCTTGCAGAAGGTTTTGAGGGAAGTTGGACCTATGAGATCTGTGTTGATCTGAAATAAACAATGTGTCTAGTTGTGAAAGTCCAGCAAATGGTGGATAAGGAATGGGCTTTACCGATGCATATTTGATGTGATTGCTCTCCAAATTCAATGTCTTTAAAGCTTCCAAGTGACTGAAAGCACCGTTTGTAATTTCAAGTATTTCATTTGATCGGAGAGTAAGTTGCCTAAGACTGGACAGTCCAAAAAAAGTCCCATTATTAAGTAGTTTTAATTTATTTCCTTCTAATGCCAAATTTTTGAGGGAATTCAGGGCTTTAAATTCTCCATGATCTAGAACAGTTATTTGATTGTTTGACAAAGAAAGATCTTCAAGATTCGGTGTGTTTTTTTTGAAGGTGCCGTTTAATTGATCAATGCTGCTGTTTTGCAACATTAAGACCCTTAATTGGACCAAATCTTTGAAAACACAATCCTTGAGAGTCAGGAGAGGATTATTGTCTAGACGGAGAATTCTGAGAAGTTTCATAGCGGCAAAATCATCACAGCCAAGAACATTGATGTTATTGTAGCTGAGATCCAGTTTTAAGATTTGAGTTTTCCTTACGGCATAGGGGACCGATGTGAGACAGTTAGACTTCATGATTAAAGTCTTAATCTTCCTAAGTGATTGGAACGAATTGTTAGAGATGTCAGTTATCTCATTCATCCCCAAGTCCAATTCTTTTAGATTAGTACACAAGTGCAGCATGTCCACTGTAATAACTTTGATGCCGTTATTTTGGATTTTAAAAGAGATAAGGGTTGGAATTTTGCAGGAAATATTGATGAGAACCTGCAGGTTGTTATTGATATGGTGTAACTTCAGATACTTCAGTGAGGAGTTACATGTCTCTAGCACTTCCTGCAGTCCATGTAATGAGGAGCGAACCCCACCGATATCTAGTTTAACCACATTTCTAAGGTACGATGTGTCATTCACCTCCCAGACGATACCATTCTTTATACTATCATCAAGGTCCAACCTTCTGAGGTTGGGAAAGATACCTGCAGTGAGCCTAAAGAACATAACATCATTCTGGGACAAATCAAGTATAATAAGTTCTGTAGACTTATTTGACAGCTCCCATGAATGAAAAGTGGAAATGTTGTTTGCTGGAATGAACAGGTATTGTAAAAGTGGCGTATGTTGTAATATATTTGTTAAGTGGCGCAGTTTGTTGTGGCCTAGGTCCAAAAACCTAAGCTTGGTCAGAGATATGAAAGAGGCCGGTGCTACTGTTTGGATCTGATTGGAAGTCAGATGCAATTCTATGAGATTGACCAAGCCATCAAACATACCATCCTGTAGCTTACAAAGCATATTGTTGTCTAAAAACATCATCTTTAGAGAGATTTGAACCACAAAAGTGCCAGATTCAATCTTGGAGATCAAGTTGTGTCCCAGATTTAAGTGCAACAGATTTGGTAAATTTTCCAAAGCTTTTTTATTTAATTTAGAAATGTTGTTTCCAGACAGGTCTATAATTGTGACTGTTTCTGGAATTTCCTTTGGAAATACTTTTAAACTGTTCTTACATATGGCCTGTGTGTTCTGCGTGATCTTGCAGTCCTTCACCACGTAACCAGCAGTTGGAAAAATAAAACTGTTCAAAAAGAAATGTAATATTCCAAATGAACAAAAACAAATTCCCCTTAACGACATCGCGATTTTCGTTTTCATTCAAGTACACAAAGAAGTTTGCTGATGTTGGTAATTTCCAATACAATGGATCTCCAGTCCTACCAAGTGGATCTTTGTTCATACATTTCTTTCAGTCCGAGGTATCCCTCAGGTTAAAACCGCCAATCCTAAAAGACAAGATACACAGACAGTGGTCATTACAATCTGCTATCAAAATAATGCAATTGAAGCATAGCATCCTGATGCTATGGGTTTGAGATTTCACGAAAACGTCTATA
Source organism: Gadus morhua (assembly GCF_902167405.1). Classification (NCBI taxonomy): domain Eukaryota; kingdom Metazoa; phylum Chordata; class Actinopteri; order Gadiformes; family Gadidae; genus Gadus; species Gadus morhua. The sequence goes on from NC_044054.1 coordinate 29,291,679, forward strand.
GGCCTACATGAAGCCTGCATGATGTAAACAGCCTCAGTTAAACATAGTCACATGGTAATTAATCTTTGGTAAGAATATAATGAATTTGAGTCATAGCCATAGTCCTCTATAATATATATATTTTTAGACCATAATAAAAAAAATTATATAAAAAAGCAAACGAGAAACTATTTTTTTTCAGGCTAAGCAGTGCTGGCCTTAAACAAATTTTAACATAAGGCGATGATGTCCCTGTTGCTCTGGTAGAGTTGCTTACATTTATTTTTAGTCAGTTAGAAGACCTGGGCCCGGATTCACATTTATATGAATCAACTGGTAGTCCAAGATATAATTTATATTGAGTTATCTTTCAGAGTAGAACATTCTATACTTCTCTAACCGACATTCTGCATGTATGTCACTCAGATATCTTGTTATTTCGAAGGATGTATTTCTCTGTTGGAGTTGTGTTATTTTATTTAATCTACGTATGATTTTCACTATTTACAATCTGTGCCCCTTTTCTGAGTATGTGTCTGTTTCGCTTCACTCTTATTTGTTAGCCCTGAAGATAACAGATAAGATGCATGGACTTTTCAAGTCCAGGTTGTGTTCTTCCCTTGAACAAACTTTATGTAGGTTGAAAGCATCTGAATAAACGTTTGATTTCTCTGAGAAATAATGCCTTGTGTCCCATTGATTCAGCTCGCTAGGTTATGCAAGGTTACGCAAAGATTATCCTGAACCAGAGAACTCAACCATCAGAGGACAGATCGAGAAAGCATCAGTTAATAGGCCTTATATACCTTCTACACATATATTTCCTAAATAGTGAAATTGGTTAAAACTGGCCAACTATACCATGTTTGGTACCCCCTCTATTAGCAAACCCCAGTCTACGCCATGCATTTCTATGTGGAAGAGACAGAAAAGTCTTTAATTTTATTAATGCCAAGTCAGTGATGCAAAGTGGTAACATCTTCACTTGGACTGGTCTGCGTTTTTATACAAAAACACAACTTTAGTGAACTAGAGGGTCAGAGCGAGTAAGATTTGTTTGCCAATAAGTTGCAACACAAACATGTCTGAGTAAAAAGCCCACCACATTTAAGAAAAGTTTAGAGACAAGATGTAAGATTTCATAAAATTTATTGAAACAATAAAATACTTTAAAAAATAATAATTTATTTAGTCAGCTAGCATGCCTACTTGATTTATTTATTCAGGCAGTTAGTTAGTTAGTTAGATGGTCTAATTTATCCCAAGTGACTTTCAGGTGAGGTTGAGAACAGTCCAAGCAGGACATTTATATTGGCACAATTCCAAAACATGACATGTTGCACAACCAAGCTTTTAGAGAACAACTAGAATCTACATTCTATGATTTTGTTATAAATTCAGAAAAAATAGCTTCTATATGATCGTCAACTGATTTACTCTCTCCTCTCCAACGGTTTCTTATAATGATGATTATAGTGATGAGATAAAAAGCATTTTCATCAAAAACTAACATAAAAGGCAAAAATAAACACATGCTTGAAATGGTAATATGTCAATTTTCTTTTTGCAGAAAGATAATGTACTTGAATTTTAGCTTTATTGTAGCGAAAGAAGTGGGTTAAATTAAGTTAAATACTTACTGTGCATATTTCTATTATTAAAAAAGAATAATAATATCAAAATTCCACAAAACAAATGTTCCTCGATCTGGTCTGTTTCCCGATGCTTATGGCGAATCAAAATAATGTGTTAATGATAAAAGCTGGTTGGAAATGGTATTTTTGTGTGTGATCTATTGGGTGCTAAGGAAGTGGTCAAATGACGTAAGAAAAGGGGAATTATCTAAGGGGAACTGACACTATCTTTTTTTTAATAAATGACAACGTCGATATGCAACCAGGATTCAACACAATAACCTCATCAGAATTGAAGGTTAAACACATTGATTTAATTATGAAGATGAATCAGTTTATTCTAATTTGCTGTTTTCTTATGGACATTTTATTTATTAATGTTAAACATAAATAACATAAAAACGGGCCTTGTATGGGAATATCCACGGTTTCGATAATGGCCCAATGTCAATGGCCCACATGGGTTTCATGCAGGATTAAACTTGGTGGTAGGTTGGGTCTAAGTAGGCAACATACATAAATGTCAGGTGTGTGCGTGAAATCTGAACCCAAAAGCAGAGTAAAGCTCCAAAGATGGATTTGAAGCAGGGCAAGTCTCAACTAATATTTTCTTTTTAAAGAATCTACCCCTGCTTTTCAAAACTGTGGTTTAATCCAAAAACAGGCGGACAAGTAGGCATGCAGGCAGAAACAGGACGGAGAGAACCAATTAGGGGAGCTAAGAAACAGCATAAAACAATCTGTCAAGGGGGCACTAACAATACAGGCAGTGGCGGACTCAGACTGTTTGAAGGGCAGGGGCGAAAAAATAAAAAGGGCACATTCTGGACAACATGGGGCCCCACCAGCGGACACAGTGGCTTTTCTAACTTGATGGTGTTTTGTTCCCCCAACGGAGCCTTAAAGGCAGCGCTGCCTGGAAGGTCCTATCCCCTAACCTTAGCAAGCGCTGCCTTGAAGGTCCCATTCGGGGCACTTGTTACATCTCCATGTAGCACTTAAAAGAATAGTTCGGCTCATAATTTAAACGGGGGGTCTGCGCAATGTGAAAGTGCACAATGATGTGAACAACAAGTTGTTCACATCATTGTGCACTTTCACATTGCGCAGACCCCCCGTTTAAATTATCACATCATGTGATCACATCCCATTTAAATTATCACATCATGTGAAAGTGCACAATGATGTGAACAACAAGTTGTTCACATCATTGTGCACTTTCACATTGCGCAGACCCCCCGTTTAAATTATGAGCCCAACTATTCTTTTAAGTGCTACATGGAGATGTAACAAGTGCGTTGGGGGAACAAGACACCATCAAGTTAGAAAAGCCACCGTGTCCGCTGGTGGGGCCCCATGTTGGGGCCCCATGTTGGGGCCCCAGAAATTATTTTGCTTCAAAGACACTGTTTCCCCTTATTCTAGCGACTTTATAAACACCAAAATGAGTTGTTCACATCATTGTGCACTTTCACATTTTAGCCAAAGAAAGGAGGATGCCTTACTGTTTTCATCTTCACTAACATTTAAGTAAAAATTAGACTGGAGAAAATTCAATGTGCCGCTACCATACAGTCTTTTGACCGCTGACAGCCAGCTACTGAAACATTTAAGGAAGTTTTCCTTCATGTTGAGGGGATAGCTGACCATTATCGTCTCTCTTGCATGAAATGACCTACACTTGAATGATATTGAACGCTCAAAAAATGTACATACATTTTAAACGGATTATGCAAACTGAAAATATTACGTAGCATCTAATTGCGCTTTTCCACTATGGGTACTGACATACTCTTAATCCGCTTTTTCTTTCGTTAGCCAGTGGAGATTTAAGTACCACTCGATGTAGCTGTTTGTCATGGCGACGCCACATGAAAGCAACGCCTCGCATTCCCCGTTCGTCAGCTACCAAAGAGAGGAACGTCTGCACCTCAATAGCTAACCACAACATGTTTTTTTTCGGTTTGCCATATTCTTGCTCTAGAGGGCACATCATCATCATCAGGGGCAACCTAGGGCACTCATTAATTTTTGTTCATGTGTAAAGGGCAGCCAATAAGGCACTTTCTCTCATCTTCACCACCATAGCGGGCACTTTAGCACACTTTTTCAACCATGGGGAAACCAGACGGGCAGAAGGGCACTAGAAGGTCACCAGACGGGCAGAAGAGCACTAGAAGGGCACTATAAGGACCAGACGAGCAGAAGGGCACTATCAGGGCACTAGAAGGGCACTGGAAGGGCACTGGAAGGGCACTAGAAGGACCAGACGGGCAGAAGGGCACTAGAAGGGCACTAGAAGGGCACTTGAAGGACCAGATGGGCAGAAGGGCACTATCAGGGCACTAGAAGGACCAGACGGGCAGAAGGGGACTATCAGGGCACTAGAAAGACCAGACGGGCAGAAGGGGACTATCAGGGCACTAGAAGGGCACCAGACGGGCAGAAGGGCACTATCAGGGTACTAAAGGGGGCACTAAAAGGGCACCAGACGGGCAGAAGGGGACTATAAGGGCACTCATTAAGGCACGTCATTGAATTTTCTTGTTCTAGAGGGCCACCCTAGAGGGCACCTAATCATGTTTTGCACGTGAAAAGGGCAGCCAATAAGGCACTTTCTCTCATCTTCACCACCATAGCGGGCACTTTAGCACACTTTTTCAACCATGGGGAAACCAGACGGGCAGAAGGGCACTAGAAGGTCACCAGACGGGCAGAAGAGCACTAGAAGGGCACTATAAGGACCAGACGAGCAGAAGGGCACTATCAGGGCACTAGAAGGGCACTGGAAGGGCACTGGAAGGGCACTAGAAGGACCAGACGGGCAGAAGGGCACTAGAAGGGCACTAGAAGGGCACTTGAAGGACCAGATGGGCAGAAGGGCACTATCAGGGCACTAGAAGGACCAGACGGGCAGAAGGGCACTATCAGGGCACTAGAAGGACCAGACGGGGACTATCAGGGCACCGGAAGGGCACCAGACGGGAAGAAGGGCACTATCAGGGTACTAAAGGGGGCACTAAAAGGGCACCAGACGGGCAGAAGGGGACTATAAGGGCACTCATTAAGGCACGTCATTGAATTTTCTTGTTCTAGAGGGCCACCCTAGAGGGCACCTAATCATGTTTTGCACGTGAAAAGGGCAGCCAATAAGGCATTCCCTCTCGTTTTCTACACTCTTGAAGGGCACTTTAGCGCGCTTTTTCAACCATTGAGCCACGAGGGGTGGCGGTCGCCTCCCCTGCCCCCCCCCTGAGTCCGCCACTGAATACAGGGGATAAATCAGGTGAGCAGGAAAAAAGGCGGGGTCCCATCTTCAAGCATGTCCCATGCCTTCAAACCCACGTAGGGCCCACATGTTGCCTAGGAGCTATCGGTGGCCAACTTTTTGTTTTGATGTTTAAGGGAAAATATGACCTAAAATGCTTTTAAATTGTTATGATATGTCAATCAGTGAAAATAAAAGCAGCCTAGGTCCTATTTTACCCTTTTGTGTATTATTTGACTTTGCTTCAGCTAAACTCGGGTTTGTTTGAAACTCAACATACAATGGGATTTAATAGGAGAATATGACTTCAAATTGCTGTAGCATCAATCAACCCTAAGTATCAGATATGAACCCTCTACCTTTAAGATCAACTGGGTTCAGTCAGGTAATTATTTCCAGAGTCAAAACAAAAAAAAAAGATTTGGCTAGTATGCAACACATAGCTGGAATAAACTACCTGAAGATATGTTACAAGCTAAGGCCCTGACAACATTTAAGGTTAAAAACGTTTTAGTTCACCTTTTCTTTCAGATTTTTTTTAAATCCTGCAAATATGTCATCTAGGCATGCAAGTTACATTTATGGTAGGAAACATCTTGAGCCAGCTTGATAAAGTAAGCAAACAAATATCTTATCATCTCTAATGTCGTAAGCATTGTTCATGAGGCAAATAACCATGGCAAGCTAACATTAGTTGTTACTAGGGCTGGGCAAGTTAACGCGTTATTATCGCTGACAATTATTTTATCTCGCATTAACACAGTTTCTTCTTTTTATTGTAAAAGTCTGTTGCTCACTGGCTAAATGTTCATCGTGATCAAGCCTAGTATATTGCTTACTGCTTCGCTTCTCACAGGAAAGAGGAAGCGAGAGGGGCCCTTCCAGAGGGGTCCCGCCTTTCAGCCTGACCGAACAGCTAGAGGATCTGGATTTTGCTGATGATTTGGCCCTACTTGCACACACCCACCAACAGATGCAGGAGAAATCACACAAACTAGAGATAACTGCTGCTTCGTTCGGCCTCAAAATCAACTCATCAAAAACCAAATTAATGCGAATCAACAACAAGAACAACACACAGATAAGCATGGATCCAAACCAGCTAGAGGATGTAACCAGTTTCACATACCTTGGGAGTGTAATTAATATAGGAGGATCGGAGGAGGATGCCAAAGCCAGAATTGGGAAAGCAAGGACAACATTTAACATCTTGAATAAAATCTGGAAAACAAAAAACATACCAATCAAGACCAAACTAAAAATCTTCAACTCAAATGTCAAGTCCACTCTACTTTACGGATCCAAAACCTGGAAGACAACCACCACCATACTCAACAAACTACAGACATTCAGCAACCGCTGTCTACGATGCCTCCTGGGAATCTACTGGCCCAACACCATCTCAAATGCCAACCTTTGGGAACTCACCAAACAAGAACCAATAGAGACCCAAATCAGGAGGAGAAAATGGAAATGGATAGGCCACACACTCAGAAAAAGCAAATCAATTACAAAGCGGGCCATGGAACCCACAAGGCAAGAGAAAGAGGGGAAGACCTAGAGTCACCTGGAGAAGAACCACAGAGCAGGAGATGAAGAGGAAAGGGCTGACATGGCAACAACTGGATCGGAAGGCACAAGACCGAAGAGGATGGAGGGGTTTCATCAAACTACAAACTAAGTAACCATATACCAAATAGGACACAGAAAAAACATCAGGACTATACAAATACTACACAAAAAACAGCATTATTTTAATAAATATTACAAATATGGCTAAAGAAATCAGGTAACAAGGGACAAAGATAGAAAAGATGAGGATCATTGTCATTAGAAAAGATACAAAAGATCTTGGATGGGTTAAACATCACTAAGCAATCATGCCTAGGGCACCAAAATGTTTTTGAAAGACACAACCAGTTATTGTACCCATGTGCAACAACTCTAGCTCCACCAAATAAATTACATGTAAAACACTACACCTTATTCTTACTTTTGGAGTCCAGTAACCAATCCCACTGCACTTTTTCTCCATTGGACATTGAACGAAGTTAGTATGCTAGGGAAAAATACCGTTACTCTTCTCTGATCTTGGATATGCCCAACAGGACATTTCTGTGGGGCATTCTAAACCATGCACTGCATAAATGAGTCCACAATCTGGTGTGGTGGTGGCCAGATGGATCTTCTGAGTAAGGCCTTCTCTTCACCCCTCTGTTCCACATCCTCCTCCACCTCATCTTCACCTCTCGGTTCCACATCCTCCTCCACCTCATCTTCACCTCTCGGTTCCACATCCTCCTCCACCTCATCGTCACCTCTCGGTTCCACATCCTCCTCCACCTCATCGTCACCTCTCGGTTCCACATCCTCCTCCACCTCATCGTCACCTCTCGGTTCCACATTCTCCTCAAATTTGATGGTATTTTTACCATCGCTTTGGTGCCCCTATGTGCCACATATAGTGCATACCCACTTTTTGCGCCACTGCCTCTAGGCTTTATGTCAAGACGCTTAGAGGAAGGTAGGCCCTACTTTATGAACCCCAGACGGGATATCAGGGTGTCACAGAAGAATGGAGGCCTGTTTTAAAATGAAGAAGGTTAGGATATCTGGAAATTTGAACCAGAACTCTGAGTCGATGTCAGTATTTTCCATTTCAGGATAGCTGATTTCCATTCTGAGGAATGCTTTTGTTTCATTTTGGGGACATGGGACATGGTACATTTTGTGTTGCAGGGTACTGGTAGCCTAGGTACCAGACGAATCTGCGAGCTCATGTTTTTCTTTGCTCTGGCATATGCGTCTGCCCCGCTCAGACAGATTAGCAACCGAACTTGCCCGGGTCGGGCCAATCACCAGCACGTAACATGGAACATGTGCATCCAGTATGATGGTTGTTTGATACGATGTTAGTACAGCAATATTTATTAAAGTTGTAAGACGGATGGATAGAGAGGGGAAAGAAAAGAAGGGATGGACGTCTGAGAGAGAGATAGACGGATGGGTCGATAAAACATTGAATGACTTTGAGCAATCGACCCACAAACGGCCACCCTGCAGTAGGACCCGAGGATCTCGAATCAGCCCCTAAACCACCTGAAGAGCCACACGTTAAACCTAGTCAAAATGATAAGGGGACGACGAGGAGACGCTGAAATTAATTTTCTGATTAGAAAAATTAAACCCAATCGGGATTAACCTTTTCTAGAGATCTAGTTCCTCAATACGAGAAGGTCACCAGCTGCTCTTTCCCTAATCTCGCTACACGCGCCAGAGTATGATTGGAGGATTATAGCGCGTAGGTGCGCTATTAAAGGCCCACTATGCAACTTCGGGCATTTCTTGGCTGTTTTCTTGGTTTTGGCACGCACATTTCTCTACACAGCGCCCCCTACAGCTTCGTAGTAGATATTTCACAACACTGTCGTAACAACTCGTTGACGACCCTTCCCCATGCACTTCTACGCGAGCCATGTGCATTTGTTTTCAAAGAAGCCGGCGAATGCGTGGAGCCATGTCCGAAGTAGATGTTCATAAAGTGTAGGCAAGGTTATACATTTTTAGAAAGGTGTATTTGTATTGCAATAAACATAAATCCATCCTTTTTTATAGTTGACGGGGAGAATGTATATCCTAGATTATAATTGTTATATCTTAGGTTGAACAGAACAATCAGTGTAAGAGGTTTGGCCAACATAATAATCTAAATAAACAAGAACCTGGATTCGGGGATTCAGTCTGTATCTGGGGGACGAGACGGACGAACAGCAAAACACCCATGGAAACAAAGGTGTTTATATGGTTGCAACCAAGCAAGCTAGAAACATACAGGGCTCACAACAAAACGGTCGAGAAAACAATTTTTACAGGGCTCACAACAAAATGGTTGAGCAAACACATTTGTACAGAGACTATCAACATCAAGAATACCACGACAAAGTTCACCCAAAGGTACTTTGGGTGAACTTTTCTTTTTCTTTCAGTTCACGCTATTCCTGAAAAGCTTGCTCAACGTTTACTCTTGTCTGGCCTCTCTGTCGGTCAGTCTCCCTTTTCTCTTCTTCTGTTCCTCCGACATTGGGTTTCTCTGTCTCTTTTTAGTCGGCTGATCTATGATGAATATAACAATCCCTTAGTTACTTGTGTTTATATCGAGCCGGTTCCGCGTTTGGGGGTCTGTGCCGTAAAGCACCAACGCCCGGAGTTCAGAACTTTCAACGCTCCAACGCGTGACGCTTAGCCACGATAGCCAATCAGCGTGGAACTTGACCCGACATCACCGACAGAGAGTAGTGACCCTTGCACAGAAGCATACGGCCGACATCTTTCTTTATTCTGGGGGTGGAAATAGTAACATAGTTACGCCATTAAATGCGTTTATGGAAACATTTTTAGCGAGAAATGTGCATTTTACTTTCATAATGTTCGCTCGGTGAATGTGAAGGATGTTTGGTTTGATAGTTATGACGAAGAGTGAACGCTCCGTTCACTTGCATGGACAGAGTCTCTGGTTGCTAAGCAACCTCAACGTCTTGGCGGACTATTTCTCTGCTGCTCAACACTACGAATGCTGGAAACACACCAGACACACCATGTGAAGTTATTTAACCCGATTATCGTTATTTATGAGTCCTTAGCCCAAGTGAAGGAGTTCAAGTACCTCGGGGTCTTGTTCTCGAGTGAGGGTACTATGGAGCGTGAGATTGGCCGGAGAATCGGAGCAGCGGGGGCGGTATTGCGTTCGCTTTACCGCACCGTTGTTACGAAAAGAGAGCTGAGCCGCAATGCAAAGCTCTCGATCTACCGGTCGATCTTCGTTCCTATCCTCACCTATGGTCATGAGGGTTAGGTGATGGCCGAAAGGACGAGATCGCGGGTACAAGCGGCCGAGATGAGTTTTCTCAGAAGGGTGGCTGGCGTCTCGGGATAGGGTGAGAAGCTCAGTCATCCGTGAGGAACTCGGATTAGAGCCGCTGCTCCTTTACTCAGAAAGGAGTCAGCTGAGGTGGTTCGGGCATCTGGCAAGGATGCCCACTGGGCGCCTCCATTGGGAGGTGTTTCAGGCACGTCCAGTGGGGAAGAGACCTCGGGGAAGACCCTGGACTAGGTGGAGACCTCGGGGAAGACCCTGGACTAGGTGGATAGATTATATCTCAACACTGGCCTGGGAATGCCTCGGGATCCCCCCGTCAGAACTGGTCAATGTGTCCCGGGAAAGGGAAGTCTGGAGCCCCCTGCTTGAGCTGCTCCCCCCGCGACCCGACCCCGGGTAAACGGATGACGATGAGATGAGATCGTTATTTATATCCGAGATTATTTAATCTAACCCGATCTAAACTCTATCATGCACCCAAACACGGCGGCGTTTGGGTTTCCTACCTCGGACTCTAGCGCAGCCACAGGCGCGTTGGGCGCGTTGAACCATTTTTGTGACACACAATGATCAAGCGTCAGGTTAGGCGCGTTACTCGCGTTATCCAACGCGAGTAACGCGGTTGGTGTGGCCGTACCATTAGTCGATTGATCCATGATGAATGCAACAATTGCCTCGCAACTGGCTGTTTATATCTAGCCGGTGCCATGTTTGGGTGTGTGTCTGCGCCGTAAAGCATTTTCGAAACTACAATCTGACTACATTTTCGAGGATACTTCCGTTGCGTCACATCCGGATTGTGTCGGTCCGAACAGAGCAAGTTGCATATGCAAGTAGGTCTATCTGCAGCCGGAGCCACTTGCCAAACACGCCCATTGCTCTGCCAGACACGCCCATTGCTCTGCCAGACACGCCCTTGCTCTGCCAAACACGCCCTTGCTCTGCCAAACACGCCCATAGCTCGTGCGCGTGCGTAATGCTACAGAATATAAGCCCGCCGCCCAGTCCCGTCCTGTTACATTGCAGTCAAGTGACTACCACGTGGTCGACTACCACGTGTGACTACCACGTGGTCGACTACCACGTGTTCGGCAACAAGCGCGAATGGTTTTTGAAACCTGCTTTAAACACGATTTAAATTCGATTAAACAATTCAATACAATACAAATATAAATGAAAAACAAGTGTTATCTAGCGATCCGTTATCTGTATTATGTTATTTCGTCTTTGGAAACATGAGCCGAATGTTTTTTGAAACCCACCCGGGAACGGACAACCCAATCAAATCAGTTGTCAAGTTGTCAACAACTGATGACGTAGGCCGGTACAAATTTGCCGTGACACCACCACATAGAACGAGCAATGGGCGTGTTTGGCAATAGGCGTGTTTGGCAGAGCAATGGGTGTGTCTGGCAGAGCAATGGGCGTGTTTGGCAAGTGGCTCCGGCTGCAGATAGACCCTACTCTGCATATGCGCTTTTTCACTGGAGAGGCGACATGGGTAAATGACACACCCACCAATCGACCCAGAAATGGATGCAGAACCATCAGCATAACTCTCAACCTGCATACTTAATGTAATTTTGGCTAAAAAAGTTGCATAGTGGGCCTTTAAGAATTGGTGCATTGTGTTAAAAAATATGTATCTCTAGCCGTTCTGAATAAGCTGTTGTTGAACTCTAGCAGTAGCATTCTGAAAAAAAAGACCCGTAAGGAAAAAATTGCAGTAATCAAGCTTACTAGTGTTAAAGACATGTACAAGTTTTTGCAAGTCTTGAGTGGACATGAGCCCTCTAAGTCTTGCTACGTTTTTAAGGTGATAATAGGCCGATTTTGTAACTGACTTGATGTGACTGACGAAATGTAAATCGGAAGCCTTTCTGTTTTAGCACCAAATAAAACGATCTAGTTTTGTCCTCATTTGGTTGAAGGAAATTTCGGCACATGTGCAAAATTAGGTACAATGGCCCTCCCTTGTCCCTAATAACTATTGGACAGGTGCCCATCTAACATCCCTTAATACTAATGTTATTGAGTCATATCGAAACATTAACAATATTTGGTGGTGGTTGAGAGCACTTTCAATAAAAGTTACCAATCTGGCTAGGACCACCATTGATTGGCCAAACACGCTGTTCCCATGTCCAAGCATCATGACATTTCTAATTGCTTCAGCTTTTATTTTTTAGCGAGTAACAAAGATGCAAAGGGAAAATGTAATGAAGTAAAAGTATACATTTTATTAAGGAAAAGTAGCTGAGTACAAGTGAATGTTGCTAGAAATGTAAATCCTCAAGTGAAGTACAAATCCCGAAAAAACGAATGAAGTAGTAGGCCTACATTAACTAAGTATGTCTACTTTGATACTACACCACTGTATACATGTGTATATAATCATGACATTTGACATAGTGATATGTTTAAGGTTTAAAAAAAAATCTAGTGCAGTGTAACAGTGATATAGAAAAAAATATCTTCTGTGAACAAGCATTGTATTTATAATACAATTACTATTGATAAAAACAGCAGTTTCGAATTCATCTTCTAAATTAGGTTAATATTGAAAATGCAAAAAATTCCACACTACAAATAATCTTTTAGTTAAATTCATCCATCATAAAACTTGATTCTTATGCAAACCATTCGATTAAAGATTTTCTCAGTTTCTCAGTTTCTTTGGTACATTTCTCGAATCATCCTCGAAATTTGCAAAACAGTAAGTGCATTTCTCAAAACAATTCGTACGAATAGCAAATCACCATGGATTACCTGCAAAAGCCAGTCTTGCTCAGAATCATTAGTTCATCTCTCAAAAGTAAATATCTGTGTCAATGAACATGTCAGTGCCATCAGAATGACAAGTCCTTATGTCATTGTGTACGGATAAGACAGTCAAATTGCTTAGTCATGTTTCCAATATAACTCTGTGTGGATGTTCTGATGTTAACTATGGCTAAAGTTTTGAAGACAATTATTGTAAATTCTAAGTTACACCTTAGTGTATGTGGGAGATTGATTAAAAGACCGGACAAGATTCACATTTACCCTTTTACTGTTTGTACAGTAATTTGTCGAAAGACCATGTCATTGCGATACAGAAAGGAAAAGACAGCACTGCATAGCACAAAGAAAAAAACAAAATAGAAATGTGAACATACGACAATGTCCGTAGGGAAAACTGTACATGCAGTGTTGTAGGAATTACAGTGCAGTCTTCCTAAACCTCCAGACTTTCCTGTCTGGTGGGCAACAAATTCTCATTCTCATGCAGCCTCACTCCTCTTCCTCTTCTTCTTCTCTCTGGCTTTTGACCCCGTCCAATTCCTTGTCCTTCCATTATCAGACATTGTAACATTGTGTTGTCCTCCAGCTCCAGGTATATGTATATACTTGTCAGTGATGGTTCATGAGATGCACCTTTGAGCTATTTCAGTAAACTGGTTGATCGTTGGTTACGCTTGGTTACGCTTCACACATTTCCCTTCATCAGAGAAGCTCAAGATTCAGCTGGGGAAGAATAAAAAGAAAAAAAAAAATTCTAGAAATATGCTTGACATATTATGACAACTTGTTGAACCATTTTGCATGTACAGACTTCTGCAATGCACTAATGCCAAAATGTTGGGAGGATGGGACTATTCAATAGAGACCCATTACGATACATTTTGATCAACATGACATAAGCAATTGATAATGTAGGAAAGAGCAGAGAATTGTACATAATCATTTGCATGGATGTACCAAAGCATTTGCAACTTGTTCAAAGTAATGAGAAACTGCTTGACCAATGACCATAGTTTCCCCTTTTAAGAAAGGCCTAGATACAATAATAAGCTATAGAGCTACGGAAAAAACAAGCGATAACGTTGTTTGGTACGCAGACACAAGTGTCATGGACAGGCTCTGCCCACCCGATCTGGAACATATCTTGGTGAAATGCAGGCCCTTCCATACACTTAGGGAACTTCACCCTTGTTATAGTGATAGCGGTCTACATACCTTTGCATGCTAATGATTGATTAGCACTTGAGCTAATAAACTCAGCTATTGGCAAACAACAGAACTCCCACCCTGAAGGAGTCTTCAATTTTGCAGGCAAACCTCAGGTTAGTTCTCCGCAGATTTCATCAGATGTTGACATGCCCAACCGCACACATTGGAACACATTAGACAATGTTCAAACCAATGTCGCAATGCATACAAATACAAATGAACAGCAGATGTACCCATTAACCAGATTAAGAGGGTGTTTTATAATACAGCCTTAAAGGATAACTGGTTCACTTGAGACAGACCTCGAGATAGACCTCGGATGTCTCTAGTATAATCCATTCCCCCCCTCCCCCCAGCATTTCTAAGCCTTTTAATGGTCTGGTCTCTCTCCAGGGGGTCCGTTCACCACGGTGAGCCGTATATGCTCACCCATTGGGTGCTCTCGGGTCTCCAGGGCCTGCCGGAGCTTCTCCCAGAACAGGTCTGGGTGTGCGTCTGCGCGGGACCAGCTCAGGTAGGTTTGTCTCTTCAGGAGCCTCCGCATGCGGTAGTACGGAGAAAGCTGCTGCATGGGAATGTCCTCCAGGAACACCAGGATCAGCACGTCCTTCTGCTCGTCAAACAGACGGAAGCTGGGGAAATGGAAACAGGGAGAGTTGTTTTTTTATATGTCTGAGCTGTTTAACCCGGGGCACCCACCCCACACAAACCATACCTATCCACATGGTTGTATTGGCCCTGGAGTGGAAATACTTTCCTACTATACTCAAGTACTTTACTTGATTGTTTTTGACACATTTTCAACCTATGGCATTTTCCATGCATTGATGTAGCCAGTCATTGATCACCAAGTCAGTTAAGGGAAAATGACCCCATGGCGATGCGGTGATTGAATCGTTGAATCCCCTGTGGTTCTTTAACTGACATACGTGTTGGAGATAATTGGGTGCCCTGCTCAAACAGGGTAAATGCAGGACTCTTTCCACGGACAGCACAGTCAATCCGACACATTGCGGGAAAATGAGTTGCAGCACTATTGTTTTGGCCACTTGTCCTTATGCACTGAATTATTGCCATACCATCTTTTTCCTTTTCCAAACTAACTGGGTTTGCCGGTTGCAAACTTCTGGCTTAGTGGTTAGAGCGGAATAGCATGTCTGTAAATGTGTGATTAAGGCTTTGGTCCGTTGCACTTGACATTTTGAGGGAGAAGGTATGAGGGGGTCATACAATAAGACCACAAGTACACATGTGAAGCTGAATTAATGATCAACCATATTCTGGTCATGCATGTAAACTCTGGATTCTTACCTGGCAACCTGGATCTCTCTGGAGCACCATTCACTCTCCAGGTAATCACGACTGACCACGCAGATGGTTTTCCGGCTGCCATAGATGGCGTCTGTTATGTTTTCCATAATGGGTTTACCTGAAAAGCATCGGTCAGTGAAAATGCACAAAAATTATATAAAAGTAAAACAACAAACTGAAGCTTTGTTACATCACAGCGCTAAAGAATGAAGGGCTAACATCAATAATAATTGATAAGGCAAACAGAATAAACTTCTTGATCGCGCCAATTCCGACCAGTAAGAATGCAGTTCTTCTGAAACGTTCTTGCTCTGTCGCTCTCTCAGAGCTATAAATCCTAGGAATTAGTAGACCACGATTGCATGGCCCCAAAATCCATTGATTTAACCAATTTAAATAATTTAGATTAGTCCTTGATCTAAACTCTGTTTTTAATGAATATAGCTTTTCCAGCCACGCGGGTCCATTCTCGCACTAGCCAAACTGATCTTGCCTAAGATCAGTTGGCTAGTCACCCATCTCAGGTCCAGACGTCCGACTGTTATAGCAGAATTTTTTGGGGTTTACGGGGGGAGGTACGCCATGCTTCCTCTTTCCTTTTCGCCTACAGATCCTCAAGAAACATAATTGATTGAAACAAATGAATCGAGCGAAAGAAAAACACACCATTTTGAGCTTGTCTGCCATCAGACTTACGATATAAATAAAAAGTCTGACTAGTGAGACGAGTGAGTCAGTCAATGTTAGCCATCTTTGAACCATTCATTAGCTTAGATGCTAACGCAGTCATACATCTGTTCTGTTTCACACTTTACTTCTGAGGCCAACAACCCTGATTTTAAAATGATAAAATATTATTAAGTACATACAATGAAACCAGATTGCATTTATGTTATGAGGGAGTTTTAAGTGATTTTCGTCTCTGAGAGTTTTTCCTGTCGCTAGTTTGTAATTTGTGTCCCGTCCCCCTGCGTTATAGCTTGTCAGTTTTTATACCAGTGCCCATCATGCGGGCGCCTCTGTACGATGCCATTCCACGGGGTGAATCTCAAACACAACATGTGTTGAACAGCTGTTTCCATTTATTTGATATTATAAGTATTAAGTATTTCTTTGACATGTTTTACAGTCTGAATACTAAACTCTTAAAGATATTCTTATTTTGAAATCGAGTTGAAGATTAGCCTATATTACCTATAGTTTTTTATGTTAATAAGGCAAAATGTGCAATTTATATTATTTGTCTATACAACTCATAATATTCAGTATATCAAAGTTTGATTTTTGATTTACCAAATTTTATAAAGTCTTATTTGGAAACTTACCATCGCTTATAGCTTTCTAGTTTTATATTGCATGTCTGTATGTTCTTGCCAAATTATATATAGGCCACAAGTTTAAGAGACAGACAAACAACATTGAATTCACAATATATAAAACCTACCAACAAACTGAGCAAATGCAGAAACCATTGCTGTAAATACAAACAAAACATGCAAGGATTCTCTGTATTGGGCCTCTAGTCTCTTTTGAAACTGCTCCTGCAATGAACTATACCATGCAACGAATTGTCTTTTGCCTTCAATGTGTTTGTCTTTCAATCTGCAAAGCAATTATAAAAGATAAAGCAAGAGCAGCCTTTCAATGAATACAAATAGTTCAATTCGTATGTGTGCACCACATAGACCATGTCAGAAAGGCTCAAACGCAATTTAATAATATGTGCGTTGTGCGGCTTCAAACTAAATCTGTTGCAATTGAACGCCCTGTTTAGCGCCGCATTGGATTTTTTATATTTGACATGGAGAAGAGGTGAGTGTGAGCAAGCAGGATATAATCAGTGGGCATTAGACAAGATTCAAAGCCAAGATTTATTGATTCAAAGACAAGATGAAAAAAACAACTCATTCTGAGTCAGGAAAAATCTTACTACCAAGTTGATGAGCATATCTAATAGCATATCCACTGGCATGTACGATATATGAAATAGTGTAGGCTAGCATGTATGCTAATAGAGGTGAAGAGGATGCTCAGGATAGGGCTCCTCACCTGGCTGGAAGTCTCGGTGGTGCAGACACAGTCTCCAGCCCTGCTCGTCCTCCAGCTTGGGCAGCAGCTCCCCCAGCACCCAACCCTCGTCGTTTGCGTTGTAGGACACGAAGGCGTCGTATTGATGAGCACCCTTGTCCTTGTTCTTTGAGTTGTAGAGGAACGCAAGCATGAGGTAGTATGCGTAGACCAGATGCCATTGCAGGAACTTGTGGGTGAAGCAGACTGCTATGGTCATGATGACCGCGCATGTCGTTGAAATATAACAGATGAACCCCATGTCGACCGTACATGAACGGACGTCAATCTCCAAAAGTTTTCTCCCTTTGAGGTTTGGTGGGAAGTTACATTCAAAGTTGGACGCATCAAACACTTGTGTTTGCTTGTTGTTGATTACCCATTGGAGGAACCACGCGTTGTCACAGTTACAGGTGAAGCTATTGCCCTGCAAATCCAGGTATTCAAGGGCTGACAGAGACAGCATCACTGGCTCTGTAACCACAGAAAATGTATTCTTCCCCACCTGCAAGAGCTCCAGCTCTGTGAGGTTAGCATGGAGCAGGAAATCTAGAGACCTTAGGTTTGTTTGTGAAATGTGAAGCCTTTTTAGTTTTTGAATCGGGGAAAACAAATTGTTGGGAATGTCTGTGAAAATATTTTGAGACAAATGGAGCCTATTCAAATTAGGAGTATAGTTAAAGGTGTGTGGATGCAAGGTTTTAAGCTGGTTACGTTGTATATAGATTATTGACAGATTTGTCAGGCCTTGCAGAAAGTTTTGAGGGAAGTTGGACCTATGAGATCTGTGTTGATCTGAAATAAACAATGTGTCTAGTTGTGAAAGCCCAGCAAATGGTGGATACGTAATGGGCTTTACCGATGCATATTTGATTTTATTGCTATCCAAATTCAATGTCTTTAAAGCTTCCAAGTGACTGAAAGCACCCTTTGTAATTTCACTTATTTCATTTGATCGGAGAGTAAGTTGCCTAAGACTGGACAGTCCAAAAAAAGTCCCATTATTAAGTCGTTTTAATTTATTTCCTTCTAATGCCAAATTTTTAAGGGAATTCAGGGCTTTAAATTCTCCATGATCTAGAACAGTTATTTGATTGTTTGACAAAGAAAGATCTTCAAGATTCGGTGTGTTTTTTTTTAAGGCGCCGTTTAATTGATCAATGCTGCTGTTTTGCAACATTAAGACCCTTAATTGGACCAAATCTTTGAAAACACAATCCTTGAGAGTCAGGAGAGGATTATTGTCTAGACTGAGAATTCTGAGAAGTTTCATATCGGCAAAATCATCACAGCCAAGAACATTGATGTTATTGTAGCTGAGATCCAGTTTTAAGATTTGAGTTTTCCTTACGGCATAGGGGACCGATGTGAGACAGTTAGACTTCATGATTAAAGTCTTAAGCTTCCTAAATGATTTGAACGAATTGTTAGAGATGTCAGTTATCGCATTCATCCCCAAGTCCAATAATTTCAGATTAGTACACAAGTGCAGCATTTCCACTGTAATAACTTTGATGCCGTTATTTTGGATTTCAAAAGAGCTAAGGGTTCGGATATTGCAGGAAATATTGATGAGAACCTGCAGGTTGTTATTGATATGGTTTAACTTCAGATACTTCAGTGAGGAGTTACATGTCTCTAGCACTTCCTGCAGTCCATGTAATGAGGAGCGAACCCCACTGATGTCTAGTGTAAACACATTTCCAAGGTACGATGTGTCATTCACCTCCCAGACGATACCATTCTTTATACTATCCTCAAGGTCCAACATTCTGAGGTTGGGAAAGATACCTGCAGTGAGCCTGAAGAACATAAAATCATTCTGGGACAAATCAAGTCTAACAAGTTCTGTAGACTTATTTGACAGCTCCCATGAATCAAAGGTGGAAATATTGTTTGCTGGAATGTACAGGTATTTTAAATGTGGCGTATGTTGTAATATATTTGTTAAGTGGCGCAGTTTGTTATGGCCTAGGTCCAAAAACCCAAGCTTGCTCAGAGACATGAAAGAGGCCGGTGCTACTGTTTGGATCTGATTGGAAGTCAGATGCAATTCTATGAGATTGACCAAGCCATCAAACATACCATCCTGTAGCTTACAAAGCATATTGTTGTCTAAAAACATCACCTTTAGAGAGATTTGAACCACAAAAGTGCCAGATTCAATCTTGGAGATCAAGTTGTGTCCCAGATTTAAGTGCAACAGATTTGGTAAATTTTCCAAAGCTTTTTTATTTAATTTAGAAATGTTGTTTCCAGACAGGTCTATAAATGTGACTGTTTCTGGAATTTCCTTTGGAAATACTTGTAAACTGTTCTTACATATGGCCTGTGTGTTCTGTGTGATCTTGCAGTCCTTCACCACGTAACCAGCAGTTGGAAAAATAAAACTGTTGAAAAAGAAATGTAATATTCCAAATGAACAAAAACAAATTCCCCTTAACGGCATCGCAATTTTCGTTTTCATTCCAGCACAAAAAGCAGATTGGTGATGTTGTTAATTTCCAACACAAAGGATCTCGAGTCCTACCGAGTGGATCTTTTGTTTTGTTTGTTAATTTCTTTCAGTCCGAGGAATCCCTCAGGTTAAAACCGCCAATCCTAAAAGACTGTCAAACAGACACACAAAGATACACAGACAGCGGTCATTACAATCTGCTATCAAAATACTGCAATTGAAGCATAGCATCCTGATGCTATGGGTTTGATATTTCATGAAAACGTCTTATATAGGCCTACATGATGTAAACAGCCTCAGTTAAACATAATCACATGGTAATTCATCTTTTGTAAGAATATAATGAATTTGAGTCATAGCCATAGTCCTCTATAATATATATATTTTTAAACCATAATAATAAAAAAAAATGCATAAAAAAGCAAACGAGAAACTTTTTTTTTTTTTTTTTCAGGCTAAGCAGTGCTGGCCTTAAACCAATTTTAACATGAGGAGATATTTTTAGTCAGTTAGAAGACCTGCTTTACCTTTATATGAGTCAACTAGTAGTCCAAGATATAATTTATATTGAGTTATCTTTCCGAGTAGAACATTCTCTACTTCTGTAACCGACATTCTGCATACATGTCACTCAGATATCTTGTTATTATGAAGGATGTCTTTTGGAGTTGTGTTATTTTATGTGATCGATTTTCACAATCTTTACAATCTGTGCCCCTTTTCTGAGCATGTGTCTGTTTCGCTTCACTCTTATTTGTTAGCCCTGAAGATAACAGATAAGATGCATAGACCTTTCAAGTCCAGGTTGTGTTCTTCCCTTGAACAAACTTTATGTAGGTTGAATGCATCTGAATAAACGTCTGATTTCTCTGAGAAATAATGCCTTGTGTCCCATTGATTCAGCTCGCTGCTTTGCATGCAAAGATTATCCTGAACCAGAGAAATCAACCATCAGAGGACAGATCGAGAAAGCATCAGTTAATAGGCCTTCTATACCTTCTACACATATATTTAGTCAGCTAGCATGCCTACCATATTTATTTATTCAGGCAGTTAGATGGTCTCATTTATCCCAAGTGACTTTCAGGTGAGGTTGAGAACAGTCCAAGCAGGAAATTAATATTGGCACAATTCCAAAACATGACGTGTTGCACAACCAAGCTTTTAGAGAACAACTAGAAACTACATTCTATGATTTCGATATAAATTCAGAAAAAATAGCTCCTATATGATCGTCAACTGATTTACTCTCTCCTCTCCAACAGTTTCTTATAATGATGATTATAGTGATGAAATAAAAAAGTGTTTTCATCAAAAACTAACATAAAAGGCAAAAATAAAGACATGCTTGAAATGGTAATATGTTAATTTTCTTTTTGTAGAAAGATAAAGTACTTGAATTGTAGCTGTATTGTAGTGAAAGAAGTGGGTTAAATTAGGTTAAATACTTACTGTGCATATTTCTATTATTAAAAAATAATAATATCAAAATTCCACAAAAACAAATGTTCCTCGATCTGGTCTTTTTCCCGATGCTTATGGCGAATCAAAATAATGTGTTAATGATAAAAGCTGGTTGGAAATGGTCTTTTTGGGTGTGATCTATTGGGTGCTTAGTGATGAAGCAAAATGAAGTGGTCAGGATGTAAGAAAAGGGGAATTATCTAAGGGGAACTGACACCATCTATTTTTAATAAATGACAATTTCGATATGCAACCAGGATTCAACACAATAACCTCATCAGCATTGAAGGTTAAACACATTGATTCAATTATGAAGATGAATCTGTTTATTCAAATTTGTTGTTTTCTTATGGACATTTTATTTATTAATGTTGAACATAAATAACATAAAGATATGTTATTTAGATATCAGATATGAACCCTTTACCTTTAAGATCAACTGGGTTCAGTCAGGTAATTATTTCCAGAGTCAAAACAAATAACGGGAAAGAAACATTTGGCTAGTAGGCTATGCACCACATATCCTAGCTGGAATAAACTACCTGAAGATCTGATACAAGCTAAGGCCCTGACAACATTTACGGTTAAAAACGTTTTGGTTCACCTTTGCTTTCAGATTTTCTAAAAATCCTGTAATATGTCAGCTAAGCATGCATGTTACATTTATGGTAGGAAACATCTTGAGCCAGCTTGATAAAGTAAACAAACAAATATCTTATCATCTCTATGTCGTAAGCATTGTTTATGAGGTAAATAACCATGGCAAGCAGTGCTTAATTTGAGGGGGAGCAAGGGGGAGCGCGCTCCGGAAGCTCTGACGCGCGCTCCGGAAGCTCCGACGTGCGCTCCGCCAGCTCCGACGTGCGCTCCGCCAGCTCCGACGTGCGCTCCGCCAGCTCCGCCATGAGCAGTATAAAAAAAAAAATGCGCTGCGTAGCGGTAATCAATGAAGTACGACATAACATTGCGTGAGGAATAGGTACTTTGGCGCCCCGTGCTGCAGGCGTACACCCGTGTATAGATGGAATGAAACCCTCAATGAAGTCCGTAGCTGAACGACACATTCAGCTACGGACCCCCCCCCCCCCCCCCCCCCCCCCCCCCCCCCCCCCCGTCAACAATCGCCCCCCCCCCCGTCCTCAGCGCTCCGGGAGCTCCCACTGGACAAATTAAGCACTGATGGCAAGCTAACATTAGCAGTTACTAAGGCTGGGCAAGTTAACGTGTTATTATCGCAGACAATTCATTTATCGCGCATTAACTGTTTCTTTTTTTTTTTTTGTAAAAGTCTGTTGCTCACTGGCTAAAAGTTCCTCGTGATCAAGCCTAGTATGTTGCTTACTGCTGCGCTTCTCACAGGAAAGAGGAAGGAATCTAACTGTATATTGTCAATCCGCCAAAAGGCAGATAAAAAAAACATGGAGAAGGGTACGGAACTTGATGTAAAAGTGTTTGCACAATACAAGTTAAGCCACTTTCATTCATATGGCAGTTCATTTACATTAAAAGTGCGCTTTGCACTACTTTTGAATTCCTTATTGGATTTTGCGTATGACAATGCGATTGTAGTGGCTAAAGCTCCCTTGTTGTGATCAGTAAATATCTCTAAACATATTCAGTCATTTAACCACTCTATGACAGAAAGAACGAGGTCTACGCGTGTTTACTGTGTTGAAACAACGGTAGAAAAACAGTGGGTTGAATGAAACAAATGAACAAATACACACAGTATCTCCCTTAATGTGCTAATCCCTACGTCATAACAGCTGGCTCTAAGTCAACTAATATATCCTATGCATCTGTAATTCTAAGCAATGAACGCAAGTAGGCCTACACTAAACAGTTATTAAACTAAAATGCAAAACTATGCAAAACTATTAGTCATTCAATATAATAAACAATCACAAAATATTAATCTGAATAATATAATATCTAAATCTGAGCCTAAATTACAATATGGCAAAAGGACACTAACACGAATCGTGAATAATCACAGGAACTCACGCCATTAATGCGATTAAATCTTTTAATCATTGCCCAGCCCAAGTGGTTACGTCACTAAATGGAGATATTCTGCCATATTTAGAATAGAAGTAATAGCTACTCATCTTGGCTAGCCTAGTGTAAATCGCTCCTGCTTCAAAACAACCATTAGCATGCCATCCGATTCATCCTCCGTCTTTGGACGATTAATCGTAGCTGAGCTGTACACCCAGTGCATTAATACATTGCGTAATCAACAGGACTTGTTTTGTAAAAAAAAATGTTTTCGAGGGGTAGATACATCCCTCCGAAAGAGACAGAACATAATAGAAAAATAAATGTATACATTTAGCAGAAGGCTAAATTAAACATAAAAGTCTTCAGTCTTGTTTTAAAAGTGGTCAAAGTCAATGTTTCGTGTTTACTCTGGGGATAATTAACAGATTGGTCTCAGAAGATCTGAGTGGTCTACATAGAAGACTTATGTAGTGCAAGCATATCAGTTACATATTTGGCCCGTAACCATGTAGGGATTTATGTGAGCAGCATGATTTTTCGATCAGTTCTCTGACATACAGGGAGCCAATGTAACGGTTTTAGAATTGGTGTAATGTGTTAAAAAATATGTATCTCTAGCACCAGCTTTCTGAACAAGCTGTTGTTGAACTCTAGCAGCAGCATTCTGAAAAAAAATACCTGTAATGAGACAATTGCCGTAATCAAGCTTACTAGTAATAAAGGCATGTAGGCCTACAAGTTTTTGCGAGTCTTGAGTGGACATGAGCCCTCTATGTCTTGCTACGTTTTTAAGGTGATAATAGGCCGATTTTGTAACAGATTTGATGTGACTGACGAAATGTAAATCGGAAGCCTTTCTGTTTTAGCACCAAATGAAACTATCTCTTGGCACATGTGCCAAACTAGGGACAATGGCCCTCCCTTGTCCCTAATAATTATTGGACAGGTGCCTGTCACGCCCAGCTTTGACGTGCTGGATGTGCCTCTCTACCTGCCTTGCTTGGCGTGTCATGATCATCCGTGTTCCGTGTCCGTGTTCCTTCTATCGCCACTAGGGGGAGCTGTCTCTATTGGCCGTGCCAGGCTAATGACTGGGCTGATTGAGCTGGCGATAAAAGACGCCTTTCCCGTCGGCTCGGTCTCTCTCACTACTGCTATGGCCTGACGTCCTTTATTATGTCCATGCTATGGCTTGACGGGGAAGGGCTGGCTGCAGCTTCGCTCCTCATCTTTCCCTCACTTTGCTTTATATTACATCTACTTATATGCACTACACTTTTGGTTTGGCTTCCCCTTACTGATGCATTTAGCACTTTAAATAAATAATTGTTATGTCAGCTCTACTCGAGCCAAGTGGTCCTGACATAATGGGGGCTCGTCCAGCCGTATTGTAACCCTGAATTTGGTGGTCATTTGGTAGGTTTACTCTAATTCCCACTCAACAGCTGAGTGTGGTGTAGTCACGTGATCGGCGATTACTTTTTGTGATTGAAGTCGGGGTAGGCGTAGTTTGGGTCTACCGGCTTCTGAACGACGATTGTTTGATTTGCGGAGATCAGCGCTGGTTATCCTTTGGTTAAGCTTGGTTTTGAGGAAAATTGGGGAGCTTTCATTTAGCCACATATTGTTTTTGTTTGTTTTTTGAAAGGCTGAATGCTTTCCTCGTAGTGGAGCGACCAGTCATTTGGAGCCATTGTCATCCCCATTCTAGAGCGCTTCCGCGCTGGGTTTATAGGCTGCCGTGTCACTGTTTCTGGGCCAGGGCACCGCTGTGGAGAACCGACCGCATTGGCTTCTGTCGGGACGGTACGGGCTTCAGCAGCGTTTGGTGAGGAAATGATGTCATCATCCTGGTCCTCGGACTCAGTGCGAAGATAGGTTATAGTAGTGGGGGTAAATGTTTAGGGGGAGGGCTCTAATTGGTCTGCTCTTCTGCGTGATTTGATTTCACTTTGCATTATATCTTTTGTTTTGTTTGGGCTATGTGGTTAGATTATTGGATAAGTACTGGAAGACCGATGGTTAGTTCTGCTTTTGGATTGTGTAGCCTACATTGATCATGTTATTGGATAATTTGTGAGCTTGTATAATGAGTGGATATGATGACTTTTTGGTTGCTCCATCAGAGTTTATTGGTAGCGTTGACAAAAGAGCAGTTGTTTTGTATAGCAGATTATTATTTGATTGAGGTGACCATTCCAAAGAGGTCTAATAAAGATCAGTTTGTGGATTTCATTCGGGAGCGTTTAAAGGAGAAACAGGTATTGTCTGCGGGCCCCTTGAGTTCGGCGAGGCAGGACGAACGGAGAGCGGCAGGAAGAAACGAAGAGCGGCAGGACGGACGAAGAGCGGCAGGACGTACGGGGACCTACGGGCTCGGCTAAACAACAGACATTGGACAAGTTGGACAGCCTGTTGGGACATTTGGACAAGTGGCATGTGTTGAGTTGAAGGTTTTAATTTCTGAGTTTGTCGGGCACCGGATGAGTCAATGTGTTATTGTTCCATCCGTTTCTTTGTCTGTCCCCCTTAAGTAGCTTCCGCAGGATCTGCTTGGTGGTATGATGGGGTGAAGATCGGGTGGTGAGAATGGCCGGTGTTGGTGATGGTTTCTAACAGTTGTGTCCGCACGGTTAAATGGGTGAATGTGCACAATAAAGTGTATGAGTCTTCCAGTGTGAATTTATTATTTGGTTAGTTCACTCATTGTGTTTTGGTGATTTGGGATCGTTGGGTAGATACAGAGCCCCGTTAATATGGGCCTCTGTCTTTTAGGGGGGAGTGATGTCACGCCCAGCTTTGCCGTGCTGGATGTGCCTCTCTACCTGCCTTGCTTGGCGTGTCATGATCATCCGTGTTCCGTGTCCGTGTTCCTTCTATCGCCACTAGGGGGAGCTGTCTCTATTGGCCGTGCCAGGCTAATGACTGGGCTGATTGAGCTGGAGATAAAAGACGCCTTTCCCGTCGGCTCGGTCTCTCTCACTACTGCTATGGCCTGACGGGGAAGGGCTGGCTGCAGCTTCGCTCCTCATCTTTCCCTCACTTTGCTTTATATTACATCTAGGCCCTGATATGCACTACACTTTTGGTTTGGCTTCCCCTTACTGATGCATTTAGCACTTTAAATAAATAATTGTTCCATCTTTATAATCAGCGTGGCCTCCCTTTGTTATGTCAGCTCTACTCGAGCCAAGTGGTCCTGACATGCCCATCTCACATCCCTTAATACTAATGTTATTGGGTCAAATGGGAACGTAAACAAAATTTGGTGTTGGTTGAGAGCACTTGTCAATTAAAGTTACCAATCTAGCTAGGACCACCATTGATTGGCCAAACACGCTGTTCCCGCATGTCCAAGCGTCATGACATTTCTCATTGCTTCAGCTTTTATTTTTTAGCGAGTAACAAAGATGCAAAGGGAAAGTGTAACGAAGTAAAAGTATACATTATATTGAGGAAAGGTAGCTGAGTAAAAGTGAAAGTTGCAAGAAATGTAAATACTCAAGTGAAGTACAAATCCCGAAAAAACTGAAGTAGATCTACATTAACGAGGAATTTCTACTTTGTAACTATACACCACTGTATAGCCTACATTTGTATATAATCATGACGTCTGACATAGTGATAGGTTTCAAAATTGAGTGCAGTGTGACAGCGATGTACAATTACTATTGAAGAAAACGGCAGTTTCAAGTTCATTATCTAACTTAGGTTAATATTGAACAGGCAAACAATTCCACACTACAAATTATCTTAGTTATAAATATCATAAAACTTGATTCTTATAGACTCAGGGGCAAAGTCAGGCTTAGAAATACTCGCGCAACTTTTTACAGATGGTAAAGTTGCAGTCATTGATTTGTGTTTTAGAAAACAAGATTTATTTCAAATTAACAGTGACCATAGTTTCCCCTTTTTAGAAAGGCCTAGATACAATAATAAGCTATTGAGCTAAGGAAAAAACAAGCGATAACATTGTTTGGTACGCAGACACAAGTGTCATGGACAGGCTCTGCCCACCCGATCTGGAATATCTTGGTGAAATGCAGGCGGTCTACATTCCTTTGCATGCTAATGATGATTAGAACTTGAGCTAATAAACTCAGCTATTGGCAAACAACAGAACTCCCACCCTGAAGGAGTCTTCAATTATGCATGAGATCAGTATATATTAGTATAATAATAATAATAATAATAATAATAATAATAATAATAATAATAATAATAAACTCTATTTATATAGCACTTTTCAAAACACAGTTACAAAGTGCGGAAAAAATAAAAGCACAATTAAAACAAAGCATAAAATACATGTGATATACAGTAATGAGCCATATGAAAATGAAAGGATAAAAGACAGGAATAAAAACAGGCAGGCTCAAATGAAATCTGGAAAAGCTCTTAGATGAAAGTGGGTTTTGAGGAGAGTTTCAAAAATGGGCAGTGACTCAGTCAACCTAATTTCCTCTGGCAGGTCGTTCCAGAGCTTCGGTGCTGTATGGAGAAAGCTCTGTCCCCTTTAGTTTTGAGCCTGGACACTGGGAGGAACAGCAGTATACAGCCTGAGGACCTCAGACTATGAGACGGCACATAGGGGACTAAAAGCTCTGAGATATAAGCTGGGGCCAAGTCATGTAAAGCCATAAAAGTAATCAATAAAATCTTAAAATCAATCGTAAAACAAACAGGAAGCCAATGTAGAGACGCTAGAACAGGTGCGATATGGTCATATTTTCTAGATCTTGTCAAAAGCCTGGCAGCTGAGTTTTGAACCGTCTGTAGCCATTTGAGTGTTTTCTGGTTTAAGCAGGTAAAAAGGCTATTACAATAATCAAGTCGCGAGGAGATGAAGGAATGTAGCAACGTTTCTGCATCACTGAGATTTGAAATTGATCTATTTAAGAAATATTGCGGAGTTGGTAAAAACAAGATTGTACGATCTTGGTGATGTGTTGCTCAAAACATAAATTACTGTCGAACAGGACTCCAAGGCTTTTTGCAACAGGTTTGATAAGTTTGGCAGGTCACTAGTAGGCTAGATGGCGGTATTTGTTCGGATATTTGCTGGGGGCCAATGACCAGGATTTCTGTCTTTTTGTGATTAAGCTGCAGAATATTTAGTGCCATCCAGCTTTTAATGTCATTTAGGCATTCATGAAATGCACTTAGCATATATGGGTCGTTGGGCTTGATGGGTAAGTACACCCAAGAATCATCAGCATAAAAATGAAAAGAAGGTGTTTTACAATACAGTACCCCCCCCCACCCCCTCCCCCCAGCATTTCTAAGCCTTTTAATGGTCTGGTCTCTCTCCAGGGGGTCCGTCCTCCACGGTGAGCCGTATATGCTCACCCATTGGGTGCTCTCGGGTCTCCAGGGCCTGCCGGAGCTTCTCCCAGAACAGGTCTGGGTGTGCGTCTGCGCGGGACCAGCTCAGGTAGGTTTGTCTCTTCAGGAGCCTCCGCATGCGGTAGTACGGAGAAAGCTGCTGCATGGGAATGTCCTCCAGGAACACCAGGATCAGCACGTCCTTCTGCTCGTCAAACAGACGGAAGCTGGGGAAATGGAAACAGGGAGAGTTTTTTTTTTTTTTATATGTGTGAGCTGTTTAACCCTGGGCATCCAGCCTACACAAACCATACCAACACATTCTCACTCCGAACGCGTCGATTTTTGACTGGCTTCAGTTTCTGACGCAAAAGGGTACCCTTGTGCTTCTTTTTTCGACGCATGGGGTTTTCAACTCGTTACAATGTAACCCCTTCACGGGGGACCCGACGGCTGCGCATAGAGACGCTATGAGCATTCATCCCATTGGCTAACGGTGGACCTTGCGCTTCTTTTTTCGATGCAGGGGGTTTTCCACTCATTGCAATGTAATCCCTCCACGGCAATATATGAAGCTATGAGCATTCATCCCATTGGCTAACGGAAGAGCCGATGGCTGCACATAGAGACGCTATGAGCATTCATCCCATTGGCTAACGGAGGACCATGTGCATACTTTTTCGACGCAGGGGGTTTTCCACTCATTGCAATGTAATCCCTCCACGGCAATATATGAAGCTATGAGAATTCATCCCATTGGCTAACGGAAGACCCGGTGGTTGCACATTAACGGCGATGTTACAGTGACATCTGTGACATTCCTCAACACAACTACACCAACGTGTCCTTGTTAATTACAAAACAATATGTTCAATAAAACGTAATCACGGACAAAATACGTTGTTTAGACAAACGTAATTGAGAATGCAGAAAAGTACTCTGTGAACGTAATTTTGATGAGAAAGGGTTGCTCTGTCAGTTGTCAAAAAAAGCGCACGGACGTGGCCTCTATAGCAACGACCTCAGCTACCCAACGGCCAACGCTGATCAGAAAAACGATTGCCCATAAACTTAACCCATACATGTTTTGTAATTAACAAGGACACGTTGGTGTAGTTGTGTTGAGGAATGTCACAGATTTCACTGTACCATCGCCGTTAATGTGCAGCCACCGGGTCTTCCGTTAGCCAATGGGATGAATGCTCATAGCTTCATATATTGCCGTGGAGGGATTACATTGCAATGAGTGGAAAACCCCCTGCGTCGAAAAAAGAAGCGCAAGGTCCACCGTTAGCCAATGGGATGAATGCTCATAGCGTCTCTATGCGCAGCCGTCGGGTCCCCCGTGAAGGGGTTACATTGTAACGAGTTGAAAACCCCATGCGTCGAAAAAAGAAGCACAAGGGTACCCTTTTGCGTCAGAAACTGAAGCCAAAGTCACTGGCCGTTCGTCAAAAATCGACGCGTTCAGAGTGAGAATGTGTTGACCATACCTATCCACATGGTTGTATTGGCCCTGGAGTGGAAATACTTTCCTACTATACTGAAGTACTTTACTTGATTGTTTTTGACAAATTTTCAACCTATGGCATTTTCCATGCATTGATGTAGCCAGTCATTGATCAGCAAGTCAGTTAAGGGAAAATGAACCCATGGCGATGCGGTGATTGAATCGTTTAATCCCCTGTGGTTCTTTAACTGACATACGTGTTGGAGATAATTGGGTGCCCTGCTCAAACAGGGTAAATGCAGGACTCTTTCCATGGACAGCACAGTCAATCTGACACATTGCGGGAAAATGAGTTGCAGCACTATTGTTTTGGCCACTTGTCCTTATGCACTGAATTATTGCCATACCATCTTTTTCCTTTTCCAAACTAACTGGGTTTGCCGGTTGCAAACTTCTGGCTTAGTGGTTAGAGCGTTATAGCATGTCTGTAAATGTGTGATTAAGGCTTTGGTCCGTTGCACTTGACATTTTGAGGGAGAAGGTATGAGGGGGTCATACAATAAGACCACAAGTACACATGTGAAGCTGAATTAATGATCAACCATATTCTGGTCATGCATGTAAACTCTGGATTCTTACCTGGCAACCTGGATCTCTCTGGAGCACCATTCACTCTCCAGGTAATCACGACTGACCACGCAGATGGTTTTCCGGCTGCCATAGATGGCGTCTGTTATGTTTTCCATAATGGGTTTACCTGAAAAGCATTGGTCAGTGAAAATGCACAAAAATTATATAAAAGTAAAACAACAAACTGAAGCTTTGTTACATCACAGCGCTAAAGAATGAAGGGCTAACATTAATAATAATTGATAAGGCAAACAGAATAAACTTCTTAATCGCGCCAATTCCGACCAGTAAGAATGCAGTTCTTCTGAAACGTTCTTGCTCTGTCGCTCTCTCAGAGCTATAAATCCTAGGAATTAGTAGACCATGATTGCATGGCCCCAAAATACATTGATTTAACCAATTTAAATAATTTAGATTAGTCCTTGATCTAAACTCTGTTTTTAATGAATATAGCTTTTCCAGCCACGCGGGTCCATTCTCGCACTAGCCAAACTGATCTTGCCTAAGATCAGTTGGCTAGTCACTCATCTCAGGTCCACCCGTCCGACTGTTATAGCAGAATTTTTTGGGGTTTACGGGGGGAGGTACGCCATGCTTCCTCTTTCCTTTTCGCCTACAGATCCTCAAGAAACACAATTGATTGAAACAAATGAATCGAGAGAAAGAAAAACACACCATTTTGAGCTTGTCAGACTTAGGATATAAATAAAAAGTCTGACTAGTGAGACGAGTGAGTCAGTCAATGTTAGCCATCTTTGAACCATTCATTAGCTTAGATGCTAACGCAGTCATGCATCTGTTCTGTTTCACACTTTACTTCTGAGGCCAACAACACTGATTTTAAAATGATAAAATATTATTTGAGGTAAGTAGATATAATGAAACCAGAGAGTTTTTCCTGTCGCTAGTTTGTCATTTGTGTCCCGTCCTCTGCGTTATAGCTTGTCAGTTGTTATACCAGTGCCCATCATGCGGGCGCCTCTGTACAATGCCATTCCACGGTGTATCTCAAACACAACATGTGTTGAACAGCCGTTTTCATTTATTTGATATTATAAGTATTAAGTATTTCTTTGACATGTTTTACAGTCTGAATACTAAACTCTTAAAGATAGTCTTGCTTTGAAATCGAGTTGAAGATTAGCTTTCATTATAGTTTTTTATGTTAATAAGGCAAAATGTGCAATTTATATTATTTATCTATACAACTCATAATATTCAGTATATCAAAGTTTGATTTTTGATTTACCGAATTTTATTAAGTCTTATTTGGAAACTTACCATTGCTTATAGCTTTCTAGTTTTATATTGCATGTCTGTATGTTCTTGCCCAAATATCTATAGGCCACAAGTTTAAGAGACAGACAAACAACATTGATTCACAATAGATAAAACCTACCAACAAACTGAGCAAATGCAGAAACCATTGCCTTTAATACAAACAAAACATGCAAGGATCCTCTGTATTGGGCCTCTAGTCTCTTTTGAAACTGCTCCTGCAATGAACTATACCATGCAACGAATTGTCTTTTGCCTTCAATGTGTTTGTCTTTCAATCTGCAAAGCAATTATAAAAGATAAAGCAAGAACAGCCTTGCAATGAATACAAATAGTTCAATTCGTATGTGTGCACCACATAGACCATGTCAGAAATGCTCAAACGCAATTTAATAATATGTGCGTTGTGCGGCTTCAAACTAAATCTGTTGTAATTAAACGCCCTGTTTAGCGCCGCATTGGATTTTTTATATTTGACATGGAGAAGAGGTGAGTGTGAGCAAGCAGGATATAATCAGTGGGCATTAGACAAGATTCAAAGCCAAGATTTATTGATTCAAAGACAAGATGAAAAAAACAACTCATTCTGAGTCAGGAAAAATCTCCCTACCAAGTTGATGAGCATATCTAATAGCATATCCACTGGCATGTACGATATATGAAATATTGTAGGCTAGCATGTATGCTAATAGAGGTGAAGAGGATGTTCAGGATAGGGCTCCTCACCTGGCTGGAAGTCTCGGTGGTGCAGACACAGTCTCCAGCCCTGCTCGTCCTCCAGCTTGGGCAGCAGCTCCCCCAGCACCCAACCCTCGTCGTTTGTGTTGTAGGAGACGAAGGCGTCGTATTGATGAGCACCCTTGTCCTTGTTCTTTGAGTTGTAGAGGAACGCCAGCATGAGGTAGTACGCGTAGACCAGATGCCATTGCAGGAACTTGTGGGTGAAGCAGACTGCTATGGTCATGATGACCGCGCATGTCGTTGAAATATAACAGATGAACCCCATGTCGACCGTACATGAACGGACGTCAATCTCCAAAAGTTTTCTCCCTTTGAGGTTTGGTGGGAAGTTGCATTCAAAGTTGTTAGCATCAAACACTTGTGTTTGCTTGTTGTTGATTACCCATTGGAGGAACCACGCGTTGTCACAGTTACAGGAGAAGCTATTACCCTGCAAATCCAGGTATTCAAGGGCTGACAGAGACAGCATCACTGGCTCTGTGATAACAGAAAATGTATTCTTCCCCACCTGCAATAACTCCAGCTCTGTGAGGTTAGCATGGAGCAGAAAATCTAGAGACCTTAGGTTTGTTTGTGAAATGTGAAGCCTTTTTAGTTTTTGAATCGGGGAAAACAAATTGTTGGGAATGTCTGCGAAAGCATTTTCAGACAAATGGAGCCTATTCAAATTAGGAGTATAGTTAAAGGTGTGTGGATGCAAGGTTTTAAGCTGGTTACGTTGTATATAGATTATTGACAGATTTGTCAGGCCTTGCAGAAAGTTTTGAGGGAATTTGTCCCTACGAGGTCTGTGTTGATCTGAAATAAACAAAGTATCTAGTTGTGAAAGCTCAGCAAATGGCGGATACGGAATAGGCTCTAACGATGCATATTTAATGTGATTGCTCTCCAAATTCAATGTCTTTAAAGCTTCCAAGTGACTGAAAGCACCGTTTGTAATTTCAGTTATTTCATTTGATCGGAGAGTAAGTTGTCTAAGACTGGAAAGTCCAAAAAAAGTCCCATCATTAAGTTGTTTTAATTTATTCACTTCTAATGCCAAATTCTTGAGGGAATTCAGGGCTTTAAATTCTCCATGATCTAGAACAGTGAGATGATTGTTTGACAAAATAAGATTTTCAAGATTCGGCGTGTTTTTTTTGAAGGCGCCATTTAATTTATCAATGCCGCTGTTTTGCAACATTAAGACATTTAAATGGACCAAATCTTTGAAAACACAATCCTTGAGAGCCATGAGAGGATTATTGTATAGACTGAGATGTCTGAGCTGTTTCATATCGGCAAAATCGTCACAGCCAAGAGCATTGATGTTATTGTAGCTGAGATCCAGTTTTAAGATTTGAGTTTTCCTTACGGCATAGGGGACTGATGTGAGAAAGTTAGACTTTATGATTAAAGTCTTAAGCTTCCTAAGTGATTTGAACGAATTGTTAGAGATGGCAGTTATCTCATTCATCCCCAAGTCCAATTCTTTTAGATTAGTACACAAGTGCAGCATGTCTAATCTAATATCTTTGATGCAGTTATTTCGGATTTAAAATGAGTTCAGCGTTGGGATTTTACAGGAAATATTGATGAGAACCTGCAGGTTGTTATTGATATGGTTTAACTTCAGATACTGCAGTGAGGAGTTACATGTCTCTAGCACTTCCTGCAGTCCATGTAATGAGGAGCGAACCCCACTGATATCTAGTTTATGCACACTTCTAAGGTACGATGTGTTACTCACCTCCCAGACGATACCATTCTTTATACTATCCTCAAGGTGCAACTTTTTGAGTTTGGGAAAGATACCTGCAGTGAGCCTAAAGAACATAAGCTCATTCTGAGACAAATCAAGTGTAACAAGTTCTGTAGACTTATTTGACAGCTCCCATGAATGAAAAATGGAAATGTTGTTTGCTGGAATGTATAGGCTTTGTAAATGTGGTGTATGATGTAAGATGTTTTTTAAGTCGCGCAGTTTGTTGTGGCCTAGGTCCAAAAACCCAAGCTTGCTCAGAGACATGAAAGAGGCCGGTGCTACTGTTTGGATCTGATTGGAAGTCAGATGCAATTCTATGAGATTGACCAAGCCATCAAACATACCATCCTGTAGCTTACAAAGCATATTGTTGTCTAAAAACATCACCTTTAGAGAGATTTGAACCACAAAAGTGCCAGATTCAATCTTGGAGATGAAGTTGTGTCCCAGATTTAAGTGCAACAGATTTGGTAAATTTTCCAACGCTTTTTTATTTAATTTAGAAATGTTGTTTCCAGACAGGTCTATAAATGTGACTGTTTCTGGAATTTCCTTTGGAAACACTTTTAAACTGTTCTTACATATGGCCCGTGTGTTCTGTGTGATCTGGCAGCCCTTCACCACGTAACCAGCAGTTGGAAAAATAAAACTATTCAAAGAGAAATATAATATTCCAAATGAACAAAAACAAATTTCCCTTAACGGCATCGCAATTTTCGTTTTCATTCCAGCACAAAAAGAAGATTGGTGATGTTGTTAATTTCCAACACAATGGATCTCGAGTCCTACCAGGTGGATCTTTGGTTTTGTTTGTTAATTTCTTTCAGTCCGAGGAATCCCTCAGGTTAAAACCGCCAATCCTAAAAGACTGTCAAGCAGACACACAAAGATACACAGACAGCGGTCATTACAATCTGCTATCAAAATACTGCAATTGAAGCATAGCATCCTGATGCTATGGGTTTGAGATTTCATGAAAACGTCTATAGGCCTACACGAGGCCTACATGATTTAAACAGCCTCAGTTAAACATAATCACATGGTAATTAATCTTTTGTAAGAACATAATGAATTTGAGTCATAGCCATAGTCCTCTATAATCTATATATTTTTTAACCATAATAAAAAAATATATATAAAAAAGGAGAAACTGTTTTTTTTTCAGGCTAAATAGTGCTGGCCTTAAACCAATTTTAACATGAGGAGATGATGTCCCTGTTGCTCTGGTAGAGTTGCTTACATTTATTTTTAGTCAGTTAGAAGACCTGCTTTACATTTATATGAGTCAACTAGTAGTCCAAGTTATAATTTATATTGAGTTTTCTTTCCGAGTAGAACATTCTCTACTTCTGTAACCGACATTCTGCATGTATGTCACTCAGATATCTTGTTATTGTGAAGGATGTCTTTCTCTTTTGGAGTTTTGTTATTTTATGTCATCGATTTTCACTATTTACAATCTGTGCCCCTTTTCTGAGCATGTGTCTGTTTCGCTTCACTCTTATTTGTTAGCCCTGAAGATAACAGATAAGATGCATAGACTTTTCAAGTCCAGGTTGTGTTCTTCCCTTGAACAAACTTTATTTAGGTTGAATGCATCTGAATAAACGTTTGATTTCTCTGAGAAATAATGCCTTGTGTCCCATTGATTCAGCTCGCTAGGTTATGCAAGGTTACGCAAAGATTATCCTGAACCAGAGAACTCAACCATCAGAGGACAGATCGAGAAAGCATCAGTTAATAGGCCTTATATACCTTCTACACATATATTTAGTCAGCTTGCATGCCTACTTGATTTATTTATTCAGGCAGTTAGATGGACTCATTTATCCCAAGTGACTTTCAGGTGAGGTTGAGAACAGTCCAAGCAGGAAATTAATATTGGCATAATTCCAAAACATGACGGGTTGCACAACCAAGCTTTTAGAGAACAACTAGAATCTACATTCTATGATTTTGATATAAATTCAGAAAAAATAGCTCCTATTTGATCGTCAACTGATTTACTCTCTCCCCTCCAACGGTTTCTTATAATGATGATAATAGTGATGAAATAAAAAGCATTTTCATCAAAAACTAACATAAAAGGCAAAAATAAACACATGCTTGAAATGGTAATAGGTTAATTTCCTTTTTGCAGAAAGATAATGTACTTGAATTGTAGCTGTATTGTAGTGAAAGAAGTGGGTTAAATTAAGTTAAATACTTACTGTGCATATTTCTATTATTAAAAAAGAATAATAATATCAAAATTCCACAAAACAAATGTTCCTCGATCTGGTCTGTTTCCCGATGCTTATGGCGAATCAAAATAATGTGTTAATGATAAAAGCTGGTTGGAAATGGTATTTTTGTGTGTGATCTATTGGGTGCTAAGGAAGTGGTCAAATGACGTAAGAAAAGGGGAATTATCTAAGGGGAACTGACACTATCTTTTTTTTAATAAATGACAACGTCGATATGCAACCAGGATTCAACACAATAACCTCATCAGAATTGAAGGTTAAACACATTGATTTAATTATGAAAATGAATCAGTTTATTCTAATTTGCTGTTTTCTTATGGACATTTTATTTATTAATGTTAAACATAAATAACATAAAAACGGGCCTTGTATGGGAATATCCACGGTTTCGATAATGGCCCAATGTCAATGGCCCACATGGGTTTCATGCAGGATTAAACTTGGTGTTAGGTTGGGTCTAGGTTGGTAAGTAGGCAACATACATAATTGTCAGGTGTGTGCGTGAAATCTGAACCCAAAAGCAGAGTAAAGCTCCAAAGATGGATTTGAAGCAGGGCAAGGCAAATATTTTTTTTTTTAAAGAATCTACCCCTGCTTTTCAAAACTGTGGTTTAATCCAAAAACAGGCGGACAAGTAGGCATGCAGAAACAGGACGGAGAGAACCAATTAGGGGAGCTAAGAAACAGCATAAAACAATCTGTCAAGGGGGCACTAACAATACAGGCAGTGGCGGACTCAGACTGTTTGAAAGGCAGGGGCGAAAAAAGAAAAAGGGCACATTCTGGACAACATGGGGCCCCACCAGCAGACACAGTGGCTTTTCTAACTTGATGGTGTTTTGTTCGCCCAACGGAGCCTTAAAGGCAGCGCTGCCTGGAAGGTCCTATCCCCTAACCTTAGCAAACGCTGCCTTGAAGGTCCCATTCGGGGCACTTGTTACATCTCCATGTAGCACTTAAAAGAATAGTTGGGCTCATAATTTAAACGGGGGGTCTGCGCAATGTGAAAGTGCACAATGATGTGAACAACAAGTTGTTCACATCATTGTGCATTTTCACATTGCGCAGACCCCCCGTTTAAATTATCACATCATGTGATCACATCCCGTTTAAATTATCACATCATGTGAAAGTGCACAATGATGTGAACAACAAGTTGTTCACATCATTGTGCACTTTCACATTGCGCAGACCCCCCGTTCAAATTATGAGCCCAACTATTCTTTTAAGTGTTACATGGAGATGTAACAAGTGCGTTGGGGGAACAAGACACCATCAAGTTAGAAAAGCCACCGTGTCCGCTGGTGGGGCCCCATGTTGGGGCCCCAGACATTCTTTTGCTTCAAAGACACTGTTTCCCCTTATTCTAGCGACTTTATCAACACCAAAATGAGTTGTTCACATCATTGTGCACTTTCACATTTTAGCCAAAGAAAGGAGGATGCCTTACTGCTTTCATCTTTACTAACATTTAAGTAAAAATTAGACTGGAGAAAATTCAATGTGCCGCTACCATACAGTCTTTGACCGCTGACAGCCAGCTACAGAAACATTTAAGGAAGTTTTCCTTCATGTTGAGGGGATAGCTGACCATTATCGTCTCTCTTGCATGAAATGAACTACACTTGAATGATATTGAACGCTCAAAAAATGTACATACATTTTAAACGGATTATGCAAACTGAAAATATTACGTAGCATCTAATTGCGCTTTTCCACTATGGGTACTGACATACTCTTAATCCGCTTTTTGCTTCGTTAGCCAGTGGAGATTTAAGTACCACTCGATGTAGCTGTTTGTCATGGCGACGCCACATGAAAGCAACGCCTCGCATTCCCCGTTCTTCAGCTACCAAAGAGAGGAACGTCTGCACCTCAATAGCTAACCACAACATGTTTTTTTTCGGTTTGCCATATTCTTGCTCTAGAGGGCACATCATCATCATCAGGGGCAACCTAGGGAACTCATTAATTTTTGTTCATGTATAAAGGGCAGCCAATAAGGCACTTTCTCTCATCTTCACCACCATAGCGGGCACTTTAGCACACTTTTTCAACCATGGGGGCACCAGACGGGCAGAAGGGCACTAGAAGGTCACCAGACGGGCAGAAGAGCACTAGAAGGGCACTATAAGGACCAGACGAGCAGAAGGGCACTATCAGGGCACTAGAAGGGCACTGGAAGGGCACTGGAAGGGCAGTAGAAGGACCAGACGGGCAGAAGGGCACTAGAAGGGCACTAGAAGGGCACTTGAAGGACCAGACGGGCAGAAGGGCACTATCAGGGCACTAGAAGGACCAGACGGGCAGAAGGGGACTATCAGGGCACTAGAAAGACCAGACGGGCAGAAGGGGACTATCAGGGCACTAGAAGGGCACCAGACGGGCAGAAGGGCACTATCAGGGTACTAAAGGGGGCACTAAAAGGGCACCAGACGGGCAGAAGGGGACTATAAGGGCACTCATTAAGGCACGTCATTGAATTTTCTTGTTCTAGAGGGCCACCCTAGAGGGCACCTAATCATGTTTTGCACGTGAAAAGGGCAGCCAATAAGGCATTCCCTCTCGTTTTCGACACTCTTGAAGGGCACTTTAGCGCGCTTTTTCAACCATTGAGCCACGAGGGGGGGGCGGTCGCCTCCCCTGCCCCCCCCCCTGAGTCCGCCACTGAATACAGGGGATAAATCAGGTGAGCAGGAAAAAAGGCGGGGTCCCATCTTCAAGCATGTCCCATGCCTTCAAACCCACGTAGGGCCCACATGTTGCCTAGGAGCTATCGGTGGCCAACTTTTTGTTTTGATGTTTAAGGGAAAATATGACCAAAAATGCTTTTAAATTGTTAAGATATGTCAATCAGTGAAAATAAAAGCAGCCTAGGTCCTATTTTACCCTTTTGTGTATTATTTGACTTTGCTTCAGGTAAACTCGGGTTTGTTTGAAACTCAACATACAATGGGATTTAATAGGAGAATATGACTTCAAATTGCTGTAGCATCAATCAACCCTAAGTATCAGATATGAACCCTCTACCTTTAAGATCAACTGGGTTCAGTCAGGTAATTATTTCCAGAGTCAAAACAAAAAAAAAGATTTGGCTAGTATGCAACACATAGCTGGAATAAACTACCTGAAGATATGATACAAGCTAAGGCCCTGACAACATTTAAGGTTAAAAACGTTTTAGTTCACCTTTTCTTTCAGATTTTTTTTAAATCCTGCAAATATGTCATCTAGGCATGCAAGTTACATTTATGGTAGGAAACATCTTGAGCCAGCTTGATAAAGTAAGCAAACAAATATCTTATCATCTCTAATGTTGTAAGCATTGTTCATGAGGCAAATAACCATGGCAAGCTAACATTAGTTGTTACTAGGGCTGGGCAAGTTAACGCGTTATTATCGCAGACAATTATTTTATCTCGCATTAACACAGTTTCTTCTTTTTATTGTAAAAGTCTGTTGCTCACTGGCTAAATGTTCATCGTGATCAAGCCTAGTATATTGCTTACTGCTTCGCTTCTCACAGGAAAGAGGAAGCGAGAGGGGCCCTTCCAGAGGGGTCCCGCCTTTCAGCCTGACCGAACAGCTAGAGGATCTGGATTTTGCTGATGATTTGGCCCTACTTGCACACACCCACCAACAGATGCAGGAGAAATCACACAAACTAGAGATAACTGCTGCTTCGTTCGGCCTCAAAATCAACTCATCAAAAACCAAATTAATGCGAATCAACAACAAGAACAACACACAGATAAGCATGGATCCAAACCAGCTAGAGGATGTAACCAGTTTCACATACCTTGGGAGTGTAATTAATATAGGAGGATCGGAGGAGGATGCCAAAGCCAGAATTGGGAAAGCAAGGACAACATTTAACATCTTGAATAAAATCTGGAAAACAAAAAACAAACCAATCAAGACCAAACTAAAAATCTTCAACTCAAATGTCAAGTCCACTCTACTTTACGGATCCAAAACCTGGAAGACAACCCACCATACTCAACAAACTACAGACATTCAGCAACCGCTGTCTACGATGCCTCCTGGGAATCTACTGGCCCAACACCATCTCAAATGCCAACCTTTGGGAACTCACCAAACAAGAACCAATAGAGACCCAAATCAGGAGGAGAAAATGGAAATGGATAGGCCACACACTCAGAAAAAGCAAATCAATTACAAAGCGGGCCATGGAACCCACAAGGCAAGAGAAAGAGGGGAAGACCTAGAGTCACCTGGAGAAGAACCACAGAGCAGGAGATGAAGACGAAAGGGCTGACATGGCAACAACTGGATCGGAAGGCAGAAGACCGAAGAGGATGGAGGGGTTTCATCAAACTACAAACTAAGTAACCATATACCAAATAGGACACAGAAAAAACATCAGGACTATACAAATACTACACAAAAAACAGCATTATTTTAATAAATATTACAAATATGGCTAAAGAAATCAGGTAACAAGGGACAAAGATAGAAAAGATGAGGATCATTGTCATTAGAAAAGATACAAAAGATCTTGGATGGGTTAAACATCACTAAGCAATCATGCCTAGGGCCCCAAAATGTTTTTGAAAGACACAACCAGTTATTGTACCCGTGTGCAACAACTCTAGCTCCACCAAATAAATTACATGTAAAACACTACACCTTATTCTTACTTTTGGAGTCCAGTAACCAATCCCACTGCACTTTTTCTCCATTGGACATTGAACGAAGTTAGTATGCTAGGGAAAAATACCGTTACTCTTCTCTGATCTTGGATATGGCCCAACAGGACATTTCTGTGGGGCATTCTAAACCATGCACTGCATAAATGAGTCCACAATCTGGTGTGGTGGTGGCCAGATGGATCTTCTGAGTAAGGCCTTCTCTTCACCCCTCTGTTCCACATCCTCCTCCACCTCATCTTCACCTCTCGGTTCCACATCCTCCTCCACCTCATCGTCACCTCTCGGTTCCACATTCTCCTCAAATTCTTGTCATTTGATGGTATTTTTACCATCGCTTTGGTGCCCCTATGTGCCACATATAGTGCATACCCACTTTTTGCGCCACTGCCTCTAGGCTTTATGTCAAGACGCTTAGAGGAAGGTAGGCCCTACTTTATGAACCCCAGACGGGATATCAGGTAGTCACAGAAGAATGGAGGCCTGTTTTAAAATGAAGAAGGTTAGGATATCTGGAAACTTGAACCAGAACTCTGAGTCGATGCACTGTCAGGATTTTCCATTTCAGGATAGCTGATTTCCATTCTGAGGAATGCTTTTGTTTCATTTTGGGGACATGGGACATGGTACATTTTGTGTTGCAGGGTACTGGTAGCCTAGGTACCAGACGAATCTGCGAGCTCATGTTTTTCTATGCTCTGGCATGTGCAAGCGTCTGCCCCGCTCAGACAGATTAGCAACCGAACTTGCCCGGGTCTGGCCAATCACAAGCACGTAACATGGAACATGTGCATCCAAGTATGATGGTTGTTTGACACGATGTTAGTACAGCAATATTTATGAAAGTTGTAAGACGGATGGATAGAGAGGGGGAAGAAAAGAAGGGATGGACGTCTGAGAGAGAGATAGACGGAGGGGTCGATAAAACATTGAATGACTTTGAGCAATCGACCCACAAACGGCCACCCTGCAGTAGGACCCGAGGATCTCGAATCAGCCCCTAAACCACCTGAAGAGCCACACGTTAAACCTAGTCAAAATGATAAGGGGACGACGAGGAGACGCTGAAATTAATTTTCTGATTAGAAAAATTAAACCCAATCGGGATTAACCTTTTCTAGAGATCTAGTTCCTCAATACGAGAAGGTCACCAGCTGCTCTTTCCCTAATCTCGCTACACGCGCCAGAGTATGATTGGAGGATTATAGCGCGTAGGTGCGCTATAAATAAAACGAGAATTTGTGCAATTAAAACATTATGCAAATGCTGTGTTTGACGTAGAAGCCACCTGAACCACCTACTCAGTACAATACCGGGGAACAGCAAATTATGCGAAGGTCATTTAATTATATAATAAAATGATAAACAGGCGTGATGACTATACATTCTCTATTCATTTTCTATATTAAGCGTCTTAGAGTACCATATTAAGCGCTATATAAATTTAATTTATTATTATTATTATTTATTCTGCAGGGATTGTTTAAACGCAGTGCCAGAGGTTTGGTTTTGAATTAGTGCTCGATTATTATCGGGTAGGCTTGTGAAGGACGTCTCTTCTACGTTGAGTTGCAATCGCATGTGTTTTGAAACAATTTGAAGTCAAATGTCAAATTGAGTAGCCCCTGGCCTGTACGAAGAGCCCTACTGTCAAGCGCCTCAGAAGTCCGGAGAACCCGGACCAAGACAAGCCTTCTTGCTCCCCCTCCAGGTCATGCAGGGCCCATGTTCTTGCGAGCCACCAAGAAGAACGAGGCCTACCAGTCGCCTTTCGTATTCTGCTTTCGGTTCTTTTCCAGCTGCGTGTTGAAGTCCAGCAGAGCCAGACCCATTGTAATACTTGACTCATAAATTATATTTGACAAATGTGTTTGTGGTCTTCATTTCTATCCTTTTTTGTTTTTCGTTTCTGTCTGTACTTATGCTCAGCTCTTTTATTTATTTTATCATCTTTTACTCTACCAAAGTAACCACAGATATAAGTTACCTGTGGGTGAGTAGATATTAATTATATTAGATATCTATTACTTAAGATATTGATTTTGTTATCTCGAAAAGAAAATGTTAGGATTATTTTATTCCTCCTCACCAATTTTCATTCCGTGATTTTCCAACGGGTTTGATCGCTGAACAAGTTTGCCGAACAAGATATGAAAGGTGAGACGATGCGCGCGTCCAGGCCGAGGCGCTGTGTGGGCGTGGCCAGACCCGGCGCTCCAAAATAAAGTGCGTCGGAGCCTACGGTCCTTCACAAACGGCTGTCAGGTCAGTTACTCTTTGACCTTACGGTTACTCAAGGGATTTGCAAGGAATAAGTTTATTTATTATTATAGGTTTATAGGTTACGGTTGCTTTGCAATTCATCTTGCACTTCGGTTTGGTTTAACTCAGCCCTGACGTTTTGTAGACTGACTGGTGGTTGTCGTCATCAGCTGTCATATTGTTTCAAGATAAACGGAGACAGGCCATTTATATTTCATTATGACTTTATTTATATCTACTAAATATTTCTGTCCATCTATTTGTATTAACCTTCTTTACCCCGTCAGTCACAATCTAAATTTGGGTGCTTGAGTTTTGAGTTTGGTGCGGACACGAGAGACACTAAGACGACTAGACAGACAGGCAGTTGACAGCCAGATAGACAGCAGGAACAGGAAGACAGACAGACAGCAGGAGAAGACAGACAGACAGACAGACAGACAGACAGACAGACAGGCAGAATGAGCAGCGAGCCACAACAGTTTCACCATTGTGTCGTCTCTTCCATGTAGTCCATACGTCCTCAAAGGCAGTTCAGAAGGCATGGACCATGACTCCAGCCCACCAATGGTCTCCTCAAAAGAGATCTACCAGACCAAATTCGACGCCGGAACGTACTTGGGCTACTGCTATCAGCCAGCTCAGTCCCCGGAGCAAAGCGACAACTGGCGTTTTGTGAAGTTTGTCCTGTCCCACCTGAGCCGCACCTTCTCCTCAGGTAGGCCTACTGGGGACTGAGACGTCTGACACTGCGTTCTTCTGGTCACTCACTTTGATAAAGAGAAAGAGAACCATTATATCGGGGCGGATGGGATGGCTTGATTTTGTGATTGAGTGATGTCACCCTACTACAGGGTCAACCAGTTTAGCGACAAACTATCAATCTCACAAATCGCTGCCAAAGAGCTTTGCACTTTCTCGCGGCCGTTTCTGTTAAAAACGGGTTAAGGGGCGCCCCGGTTGTTCACTGGGTAGAGCGCGTATACAAATTAGTCCTGATCGCAGCGATCCGCGCTCGATTCCTGCCCGTTGTCTTTTGCTGCATGTCCTCCCCTCTACCTCCGATACCGCCCTGTCGCCCAAAGTAACCACAGATATAAGTTACCTGTGGGTGAGTAGATATTAATTATATTAGATATCTATTACTTAAGATATTGATTTTGTTATCTCGAAAAG
Organism: Gadus morhua; assembly: GCF_902167405.1. Lineage (NCBI taxonomy): Eukaryota > Metazoa > Chordata > Actinopteri > Gadiformes > Gadidae > Gadus > Gadus morhua. Next base: position 29,336,255 of record NC_044054.1, read on the forward strand.
AAAATGTTAGGATTATTTTATTCCTCCTCACCTATTTTCATTCCTCCGATACCGCCCTGTCGATATATATCTACAATAAAGCATACAAAAAAAAAAGAAAAAATCGTAAAAAAAAAAAAAGATGGATTACATAAACCATGAGGATAACACAACCACACTGTGATTGAGTGTCAGCATTTCAGTCAATACACAAGACACAACAATGCTCAATTCAGTGTATTGTTTTGTGAGCAGCTCTGTCGGTTCCTGATGTCCCTGTTATACCTGCTGCTCCTCCTGACTGTGCAGGCCAGTACAAGGGCCAGAGGCTGATTGAAGTGGGGACAGGCCCCACCCTGCATACGGTACTCAGTGCCTGCGCCCACTACCAGGAGATTGTGCTGTCGGACTACACGGAGGTCAACCGCAGGGAGCTGGAGAAGTGGCTGCGCTCCGAGGAAGGCCACTTCGACTGGGGGGCCCACATGCAGTTTGTCTGCGAGCTGGAGGGGACCAGGTATTGTATGGAGGACGGGGTCATGCTGATCACCACCTCCCAGGGGAAGAAGTGGAAGACAGCCCGATAGGAGAGCCAGATGTCTGGGTCAGATGCTGTTTTTTGGTCGGGAGGCCTTCTGAACACTCACTCATTCGCTCACTCACTCACTAAGAACCCACTCACTAAGAACACACTCACTAATAACACACTCCCTAAAGAACACACTCGCTCACAGATTAACATACACTCTCTCTCACGAATAAAACACACAAACACAAAGACACACATACACACGGACATATACAGACAGAGAGAGAGAGAGAGAGAGAGAGAGAGAGAGAGAGAGAGAGAGAGAGAGAGAGAGAGAGAGAGCTTCCTTGCAGCTTCCTTGCTTAACCATGACAACAATTGCTTAACTTCCACTGGTCAAGTTGTTGATACATTATTGCTGTACGAAAGGTTCTAGAAACCACGCTAGCTAGCTCCATGGTGTGTTTACATATCAAACAATCGGCACACACAGAGTAAAAAAAACCGGAATCTCTGTCTCCACTATCCACAAATGTGGTTAGATGACCGCTGTTGTTGTAGGTGGGGGTAGGGTATCAGGTGGAGAAGGACCACTTTAAAGCAGGTTGTGGGGGCTCCATCCCAATGTCTGGTAGTAGCGTGTCTAGTACGCCGTCTCTATCATTCTCCTAAATCGCACATCGTTAAACTGTGACGCCGGCGTAACGTTCCATCATTTTTCCCTGTTCTTCCCCGCTCTCTCTCCTCTCAAAACGGAGGACGCCCGAGGAGATCAGCGCCACGCTCCGGCAGAGGATCGGCCAGGTCCTGGCCTGCGACGTGACCCTGGACAACCCCTTCCACCCCGTGGTCCTGGAGCCCGCCGACTGCGTCCTGTCCTCCCTGTGCCTGGAGGCTGCCTGCCCGGACCGGGACTCGTACCGGCGGTCCCTGGCGGCCGTGGTGGGCCACCTGCGGCCCGGGGGCGTCCTGGTGCTGATCGGGGACCTGGGGGAGAACTACTACACCGTGGGGGAGCAGAGGTTCCCCATCGTGTGCCTGAGCCGGGACTTCATCGAGGAGAGCCTGACCCGGCTGGGGCTGGTTCTGCTGGACTTCGCCACGCAGACAGCGGAGAACCGGGAGCAGAACCACAAATGCGACTACGAGGCCTCGTTCTTCTTGGTGGCCCGCAAGAACATGGGCCCTGCATGACCCGTAACCCCTGTCCCTATTTAGCTGGACCCATATAGACCAATATGTATCACTTTGGAAGTCTATATTCAAACAGCTTTCTTTCTATTAAAGGTTGGGTATGGAATTCTCTTTTTTGGCCATTTTTGCAAAATTACTTGAAATCCTTATCATAACCCACTTACAGCCACTGAGTGAGAAGTACTGACATGCAATTAAACAAGTCAATCATCTGTGGAACGGGCAGGGCTCGAAAAACTCCAGCCAATGATTTCCAGACCCACCGAGTGGCATTGGACAGTAAGTACGTCAATCAAACGGTCGTACTGCACTCCCTCTCCCCCGCTCCCCGCACGACCCCTTCGTGCACGTACTCAAAGCTCGTGACCCAGAGCAAGCTTGTTTGTTATCCTGCGGTAGCTACTGGAGCTAGCTAACTAGCTAATGGCTCGCTCCCGCGCATCTGTGTTCGCTCGTGCATGATTGCACGTCCATGTACTTGGAATGGGGGGAGTCAGAATCAGCGTTGAAGGAGAAGGGGTAGGATCATTTGAGCTGTGTATTTTCAAAATCTGCTGGCGTTTCGCAAATCCCATACCCCACCTTTAATATTATTGGGATATTTCAATGTTATTGGTTTACATTGATTTCTTTGTTCTATGCCACTTCCTGACAATTTAGATTGTCAGGAGTCTTCAAACCTACACCTATTAGACTTGACTGATAATGACCTATTGACCCTGGGGGCATCTCACGTTTCCAGTGTCATAACCCTGAAATAAAACAGGCTAGCATAAACAAGGTTGTTTTTCTTGTTGTACACGGAGCAATCCATCCATCTCTCTCCTAGTCGACCACGGTCAAGGTCAGCTAGAATTTTTGAGCTACTGAGGAGAGAGCTATGGAGAGAGTCTACATTGGTCACTAAATTGGCTTTCTCACTTTTTCTTTTTGCGCCACAGATTTAGTTTTTCTTTACATGTGTATAGTGTTGTGAAAGGAAACTTCAAACCTAGGCTGAAGAAAGCGATCAATTTGAGAAGAAAGTGTTGCGAGTCTGAACACTTACTAATGGCAGCCGTTGCACAAGTCAAACATGCAAATGACAAGCAGAGCTGTGTTCAATGTGAACTATCGTGTTCAGAAAACAGTTTGATACGATCAAATGTTGTTCTTTAATAGACACAAAGAAAATAGCTTCTCAGTAATTACATGTTATAAATGGTGGCACAGATTGTGGATGTCGACTGGATCATGTGACACTCTGGTCACCCGATAGGTCCATGACACATGTTTGACCTTTGAATAGGTCCTACCAGCCTTCTACAGTGACAGTTACCACCGGCTAGATGGACTCCAGTATCTTCCATGCTGCATGAACCTGCTCGTCATGTGAATCTGTGTTTCATGAGCTTTCAAGAATTTGTTCAAACAGTAAGGGTGAAATTACAGCGCCAACCCAACAGAGGTCAGCAAAGATCTGTTGCTCGTGAGAAGCGGGACTTATTCCAACTATAGTAAGTAGTTAAACATCCTTACAGACGAAGCTTAATAGATCATTAAATGCCAGAGGTCCCTGAACACACACAATACATATTTTATAACATTTTAAAAATAGTAATTTCTTCCATAGCCCATGATATACTTAGCAAGGTTTCAAACCTGTCGTTTAAAACTTGTTCATGATGGGTCATACCGGGTTTGACTGATTAAGAAGTGCATCTTCTTGTGGGAATGAATAACGTCGTTAGTTCTAGTTATAGAGCTATGTAAACATACCTTAAGCTAAAGCTTTCAATAATTTAGCAATGTTATTGTCCCGATTGTATGACAGATCAATTAGGAAAGTAAACATGCGAAGACAATGATGGTTAGACACACGTAGGGCCTAGTAGTATGTTTTATTGTCCAAAAAAAAAGGTATAACATTTAGCAATGCCAACTCCATGCTCGTTATTTTTTGCAAGAGTTTTCGCGTTGTTACAGCTCCACCTTTCCAGTGCAGTTAAGAGCGACCCTGCTTGACTGAAACCCTGCCAAAGCAGTGTTCAGACATACACACTTCCACTGGCATGCTGTCCGTTCATATCTATATATGCGCGGCATTTGAAAAGCTTCCATACAGGTGACTCATTGCAGATAAAAATAAATATAGGGGAGAAAGAAAAAAAAAACTACAATTAAACCAAAAGAAAAAATAACCGAGAAGCGATGTCTGGGGTATTTCCTGGGTTTGATGAGTCGTCGCGGTGGTAGTGGAGGTGGTGGTGGTGGAGGTTACAGGGGTCCATGCGGGTGAGTCACTGTGGCGTCGTGCTGCCCGTCCGTCCGTTCCCTCCCACGCGATCCCGGGGAATGATCCTCAGCTCCGAGCCGTGCTTCAGGAACACGTTGCCTGCAGACGCAGAGGTTAGACGTTATCGATCCACGAGATGTGGGTGTCACAGCGGTAGTCTAGCGGACAGGGAAGTCAAACATCAATAAATGAACAAATAAAAGACACATCATTCTCGGAAATGTGAAGAAGGATGTGATAAACTTTCTACACGCTATGTCTGCAATGAGATTGGGGCTTTTATTATTAATTATTAAGGTGCGCAGGTTCCTATAGCGAGACACTGAACTTCCGTCTCGTCGTTAATTACGAACTAGGTCGGCTGCCCAGGGAATGTTTTGATTGTGCGCTTTGATGCTTGCTCTCACGCTCACTTTGAACACATGTCCTAAGAACTTAAGTCTGCTTTGTATTTTCTTTTCTTTTTTTAAAAAAAGCCTCCGCTGACAAGACTAAACGCATATGTCATACAAAAAAACATTGAGAAAAACAAAAGCTTGGACTGACGAGTAGAAAATTGTTAATTAAATCAGGATTTACTGTCCCTTGGTCCACATGGTTAAAATGATATTAAAACCACAGGGCTTGAATTCAAAACCACGCATTTACGATCATAGAAGGCTTTTGACTCATCAATCACATGATTAATATGTCCCATAACACGACTAAATCATCAGAAAACGGCGGACTTGGCTTCTCTTCCCCAGCAGCTTTTCGAGTCCCGTTCCTTCGAGCATCAGTAACCGTCTCCCGACGACAGACCTCCGGAGACACACAGCCCCCGGCAGACACCTAGATCATCTTCAACACGGGGCCGAGAGGATGAATGTGATTAAACTGCACTCCGGGGCCCCCGGGGGCCCCTTTTCCCCGCTCTGATCGAAATACGGCCTCCTCGTTACCATGGCGTTGTCACTAACGAGCAGCACGCGAGGATCTGAAGAGGCTTCAACGTCAAGGGAAGGAGAAAAAAAAAAAAAAAAAAAAAAAAACCCTGCTTACAACTACTTGAAAGCGTGGCTTCCCCATAGGAAACACTGCAGAGCTTAATATAAACCTTTTTACTAAAGCTCCTAAAGAAAGATTCAAAGCACACATGGATACCTATCGAAGCTGTGGGTGGTTACATAAGCCAGGCAGATAACGACGTTGCTCTGGGCGGAGGGAGGGAGTATGCGGCGCCTATGCATCCAGCAGTACTGCGGCGGGATTATGTACACCTGCTGGCTGACGGATGTGGTCGTGTCAATGGCCTGCGAGTGAAATCCGTCAAGAGGCTGTCTACTCTGTTCTGTTGCTAGGACTGACCTAGCAACAGAAGAGTCCGTCCCTCATCAGTGGACGTCCCTTTTGACAGAAATGACCTCATTTGAAGCAAGCGAGGCTCCCTACACACGGTGATGTCACCCCCCCCCCACCCACTTTCCCACGGCCGAGCCAGTGGGTGCAGCGAGCAACCGTGGACTCATTGGCCGTTCATCAAATCAGGGTTACTCCGTTTATGACACCATGCCAGTGATTCGGTTTCCTTCTCCATTCATGTGTTCAAAATGAATCACGCATTCGCTAACCTTTTATAAATCCTTGAACCGTTTACATTTACAAAACTACAGTAGAGCCGAGTGTGACCGAGACGGAGGGCTATGGAAATATAATGGACCACAAATAGAGTTGATGCGGTGTCAGGCTCTGAGGTGCGGCGCATCAAAGCGCAGCCGGGGGCAACCGCGTCGGCTTCTAAGCCGGCGATTTGCATACCGTTTGTTCTGCAGCTCAACATCTCAATGTACAACGTATTGCAAAACGGCCCAGACGATCCGTACACCAGGGCAGACGGGTCGACTGTAAGAGGGTTCCTTTCTCGTGGAAGGTTTCGTGAGCCGTTTTGTCCGCACAAATCATTCGTTCTGTTTGACGGGTCAGCGGTGCGCAAGTAGGCTCGGCTTTTCATCTCGCCTCTTTCGAGACAAAGGGGTTTGAAGAAAAAGAACGAGTGCCTTTCTTCCCTGCGATAGGGAAAGCTTCGACGGGAGGCGAGAACCATTTTGAGAGAGTCGTCTCAAGATAGCAGCTATTCTTAGACGGACACAGCATGAATGGCAGAGCGAGAAGCCTGACTCGGGCTGCCATTAAACCACCCATCTCAGCCGGCCTTTATCTACGTCTTACACAGAAACCGTCGGCAGCCATTGAACATCCACCATGCGTCACTGCCTATGAACTTCAGCTCGTGGCCCCTCTGAGTTAACGATGCCATTGGTTACAGGTCCATGCCTTTCGCTCAGCCTCCATGTTGCTTCCGCTACCCGATCTGTGTCGAAGCAAAAGGCCATAAAGTGAAGGACCAGATTGATACACCTCTATAAGAAGTATAAGCTTATTATATTGTTGAGAACAGCAGTGACTGCGGGGGGGCGGTCCTCTGGTGTTTCACTAATCCCCTTTTAATTCCACTGTGGCTCGCATCTGAAGATGCGTCAATAATAAACAGTGAACAACGCCAGCCAAACGAGCACCCTTCTGCTGTGACTAATGACACGTGCATTCGGCAGCCGCTGTTATCCAGGACGACTTACAAGCCGGGCTGGGAGCCACCCAGGTGATAATGAATCAGGCTGATTAAATCTGAACCACGAGATCAGCCCTAATATTCAGACCCCGACAGACGTACGGCCCTACTAGCCTCCGACAGGCCAGCGCGGCCCGAGAGACATAGGGCCGAGTGGGCGTTGGTACACGTCACCCTGCACACATATTCTCTTCAGCCATGTGCAGAACCATACAAAGTAATAAAGCCCAAAACAGCGACAGCGGCTTCGATCAATAGTATCCTTTGCAGTCACGCTGAGAGATCAGGAAGAAGGCGAAGAGAGAGTGAAGACTCACCTGCCGTCTGCGCCGGGTTGATTCCGATCCCATCTGCATAGGAGCCGAGAGACAGAGGGGTTGGGTCAACAGAGGTTTATGCCGCTTTTCCACTGCATGGTACCAGCTCGACTCGACTCAGCACGCATTTTTGGCGTTTCCACCGCGAAAACATGGTATCTGGTGCCTGAAGTGGCTGCTTTTTTTAGTACCGCCTCGCTCTAGGTTCTAAGCGAGCTGAGCCGATGCTAAAAGGTGACGTCAGCAGACGGCCGGCCACTGATTGGCCAGAGAGTGTGACGAAGTCACGAGAGCGACATGGCAACCATGCTGGTAACAGCCATAGCAGCGCCGCAGCCAACATATTCCACTTCTTCAACTTCTTCAACATGCCAGCTAATAATACGAACACGAATACGATCGCATCGATGTCCTCCATTGTTATTATGTGGGTTCTGTCCATGTGTGGGTTGCGTAGGTGTTGTTTGCGTCGCGTACAAAAATACGTCACGGCCCTTTCGCGCAGCCGACCCCGCCCACGTCCAGGAGGTACTATTTGCGGTGGAAAACGACCCGTGCTGCTACCGTGTCGAGTCGAGTCGAGTCGAGTCGTGCTACATGTGCGGTGGAAAAGCGGCAGTCTCCATTTTCAACATTTTCAACGATTCCTGTCTCAAGCAGTAAGTACTGGTAAGGGTTACCAGTACCACCCTTAACAATAGTAAATGCGATTTTGATTTTAGCGTTTTAACGATCAGAAAACTAAAATAATCGAGTTGAAACATTGTCGAGTTGAAACAAGTGTTCTACAGCTGGATACATATCTGTACATTATTTTAGATTTGAAAAATATTTTTTTGACCGTTTTTGTATTTTTTAAAGGCGAAATTTCAAAGTTCCAAGTTACAAAGTTCTTTTTTTTTTTTTCGTGATTTCCATATTGACCAAAATAATCCTGATTATGATTTCTTCCATAATCGAGCAGCCCTAATGGATACCACACATTTCGTCTGTAACTAAGAATACCAATTGTGCAAAGAATGATTGTTTTTATCCCTTTATCTTATAAAAATAAGATAAAGTACGCATTAATTCCAATTACAAGTATCCTATTATAAGGCCAATTACAATGTCATTGATAGAGATCCAGTGTTTGAATCCAAGCCCATTTTTCCAACGAGAAACCCTCCGGAGGCAGTGTCAAACCAGACCATAATACAGCAGCAGGGTATCGGAGGGAGCTCACCGTTTGTGATGATGGCGCTGGTTGCTGCGGGCACTTTGAACTGTGGGACAGAGACACACAAACCCATTACCTATTACCCACTGGCTCCAATTTGCAGGACGTTGTGGGAGGCTGTTACCCGCTCTTAAAACTGTCCCCACATAACGAGAAAACACACATAGCCCTCCAGTGGTGGTAATTATGTGTCGATTTTTTCCTTAGGACAAACGGGTAAACACAAACACACACACACAGAAGCACAGACACAGACACACACACACACACACCATGTATTCCAAGCAAGTATTCTGTAAGCAGCGACTAGTCTGTCTTTATAGTACATTAAAAATAGGTGTTAACTGATTTCACAAATAGTCACAAATATGTTCACCCTGACTCTGCATAGCCTCCCTCCTTACCCCCCACTGCACTTATTGTACGTTGTACCTTCTGGTACTTAAAAATAGTACTTGTACTATATGTATGTATATTGGGAATGGGTAGCCTTGGTTAGATTAATGATAACCCATCTGTTTGAATAATCATGACTATAGGCTTCTTATTCCATTCAGATTAATATATATTAAAAGGGTCGCTGATATATTGGAGAATTTGGATTTTTATTTCTTCTTAAATCACTGCACAACTCAAATAAGCCTATTGTATGTAGGACCTGTATGGATGCTTATATTCTAGATTACAGTTGTATGCGCCACAAACATGTTTGTACCAACCTCCAAACAAACAACACAACCGTCACAATATCAAGGCTTACTGTTGGTGAAATCTTACCTCCTCAGCGGCAAACTTTAACACTGCGGTGAATGGGGTGCTCTCTGGGACGCTGAGTCTGTAACACACACACACACACACACACACACACACACACACACACACACACACACACACACACACACACACACACACACCATGAATCAACCACGAAACACACAGAACACGGGCTCTCTACTAACTAGCAGCTGTTACATTGAGCAGCCTGCTTTAAAACAGAGTAAACAAAAAGGACGACATCCCACAGATACATAAAAACAACACGGGGAATATTGATCAATTGGACCAGCTATTAGGTTGACAGTGTACGTTTAGGCTGCACGTCTAAGATAATGTATGGCGATGAGCTGTAAATCAAACCATTAAATACATCCATGAATGACCACAGCAAGACACAAACCGGTGTGTATGATGAGCTGTCACTAGACTTACACTTTGTATGGTAGTCGAGGATCCGACGTCAGTGTGATTTTAAACGTTACTTTAGACCTGAAGAAGATAATTATATTGCGTTATTAAGAGCTAGAGTGTGAGCCCAGAAATGGAACATGTATTAAAGAGCAAATCTTCCAGAAACGGTTTGAAACTCACATCTTTTCTGGCTAGATGGATTCCTCACCACAGTACACACAGACCCGGAAGTCCAAAGGACCCGAGTAACACGTCATCACTCATTTTGAGGGATGTATTTATTTATATTAGCGTTTATAGCAAACTTTTTTTCAATACGCGCCTGTTAAAATGTTCTCCATAGAGAAAGTAATGTTTTTAAATTGAAAATAAATGTATTTAGGCTGATGTATTACATTTCTAAACGCAGGCTTTACCGTACTGGACCATTGCATGCGCCTTTACTTCTTTACGACGGACTTTTTGTCATGCTTTCCCCTGCAGATATTGACGTTGACTCAGCGAACATAAAATACGGTAAGTCCGAGGAAAAATTGTTATACTAAGTATTATAAGGAATACTACGTTTGCCGTATCAACACGCACACAGATATGTGACGGATTTATTATGCTAACTTTAAGCTTTGTGTACATGTAGGCCTATAGGATAAAAGTTTCACATATATGAATCGAGCATTGCATTAACACAATGGAATAATCTCTTCGTTAACATTTATTGGTACATTTATTCCGGATTCCCCTTATTTAATCAAGGCATTTAATTGTGTGTTTTCAACCTGTCTGAATTAAACTCAGTGTTGATGTTGACTGCTATTATATCATGTCCTTTTAAAAGAGCTACCTTCTCAATCTTTCCTGTGCGTTTGCGTTACAAATTGATGTTCATTTATTTATCAGGTATGCCTAACGGTTAAGTAGAATAGTATATGAAGTAGCAGAGCATCAGAAATTGACTGATGTTGCAGCCGTATCACCGTATCAGTTTAGGTCTAACTTTAGATTTGTTTATTTATTGTACCAAATGTCCTAAAAGCAACGACAAACTATATAATTATGAAGACCAAATATATCATAGCAATTAAAACATACCAAGAACCAACAAAACAAACACAAATCTGAACCCAGTCAAAACCTCCCAGCATTCCACGTCCCTGTTTCTGTTTTAATGACGCATCGAAACTGAAACTCATTGACAACAGGGATAATGAATGAGGAGAATCCTCAGCCTTCCAGGCTACTTCATTCTTCATGTTCAATGCTGCTATGTTGTTATGAACACGTTCTGTATTCTCTATGCAGTTCCGCTGTGGGCCACTTGAAGCCCTTCAAGCCCGTAACTGTGATTAAGGGCTTTACTTGAGGTGACTGGTACTGGAAGCAGGAGTCAGGGGGGACAAATGCAGAAACATAACAAAGCATGCGTGTTTGTTGACCAATTCTGTCCAGCTGTGTATTTGGTGCGGGTGAACACACTGTATGCTAATTCATGTTGTTTTCTGACAGACGGCCCGTGCAACACAGCAGGAAATCAAAAGCCTGCACTGTTTGACGATGTGTTGCAAACCTTCCCTCACGTCCCAGGCCAATTTCTATTTCGGATGAAGCATATCGGAGCCTTTACTCTTACCCTGAATAAACATCTTAGGGAGCCGAGTGGTTTGTGACGTTTCGCATAACCAGGTCTGTGTGTGTGTGTGTGTGTGTGTGTGTGTGTGTGTGTGTGTGTGTGTGTGTGTGTGTGTGTGTGTGTGTGTGTGTGTGTGTGTGTGTGTGTGCGTGCGTGCGTGCGTGCGTGTGTGTGGGTGGGTGTGTAGGTGTGTGTGTGTCTGTGTGTGTGTGTGTACTCGCCTAACTATCCAACAGTGGACTTCGGCGTCGTAACACCTTCACCAACAGGGGACCTCCGAGCCAAGAGGGGACATTTTTCAGTTCCCCTTTTGGTCATGCCTTAAATCAACCTAAAAACATGCCTAAAATATTTTGACGCATTTTCACAACTTTTGCCAAGAGGGGACCTGAAAGTGTGTGAGTGTTTAGTCCATACTCTATAGCGCCTCTGCTGGCCAGAGCTTGATTTTCAACGACCAATCCACACACGTCGCTTCAAACACTCCTCTATTGTGTGAACGACCTGCAGTCGTTCACACGTCTGTCAGAGTGCAGAGGGCTGTTAAACAGACTACTTAGTAAAGTCTCTTGAAACATGCAAACAAAAAAGGCTCAGCTTTAAAAGTTCCACACTTTTTTTGTATGCAGTGACAGGGGTCCACTAATAATAATAATAATAATAATAATAATAATAATAATAATAATAATAAATTTAATTTGGATGACACTGTTGGCTATTACAAAATGACACAAGTCCCTTCTTAGATAGCATGGAGCGACATTCACACTCCTTCTTTTATGAAAAGAGGTAATAACTATATATACTGTAAGGGAAAGATACTAATCTCAACTAATGTAATAATAATTTGTCAAACTTGATTTGTTAGTGTGTTTTTAGGAATAGAATTGTCTAACAAAAAACCTATCTATTCATTTGTATCAATAAAAATGATAAACAAATACAATATAAGGGTCTAGACCTTTGAAATGGTTCAATCCCCAAATTAGCCTTAATTTACCATTTTACAATGTACTCCAGTCCCCAATCTATTTTTAAAGAAATGCATTTGAATTGTTGATTTGCATCACAGAAAATGGTCCGACAGGGGTCCACTGTTGGCTGATACATAATGACAGAAGTTCTCTCTTAGATAGCATAGAGTGACGTTCACACTCCATCATGGATGAGTAAAAAAATAAATAAGCAAAATTGATAGTTCTTAAGTGATGATAACAATCTAAATAAAATATGATCTATATACATAGTGTTATTTTGCAATTAAAGTTGCCCCAACAATGTTGTCATGAACACAAATATCTAAACGTAATAAGGTTTTTATTTTTTTACAACTACAAACTTGTGTGCTTAGTCTACGGTTAAAGGAATGCATGTTATCTGTTGATTTGCATAACATAAGTTTTTCTAATGACAGGGGTCCACTGTTGGCTATGACAAAATGACACAAGTCCCTTCTTAGCATGGAGCGACATTCACACTCCTGCTTTTATGAAAAGAGGAAATATCTATATATATATATACATATACATATATATATGTATATATATATAATATATAATGTAAGGGAAAGATAGTAATATCAACTAATGTAATAATAATTTGTCAAACTTGATATGTTAGTGTTTTTAGGAACAGAATAGTCTAACAAAAACCTATCTATTCATTTGTATCAATACAAATGATAAACAAATACAATTAAAATACAATATGGGTCTAGATCTTTGAAATTGTTCAATCCCCAAATTAGCCTTAATTTACCATTTTACAATGTACTCTATTTTTAAAGAAATGCATTTGAATTGTTGATTTGCATCACAGGAAATGGTCCACACTTGTACTGTATGGAAGGACAGTGGTCCACTGTTGGCTTATACATAATGACAGAAGTTCCCTCTTAGATAGCATAGAGTGACATTCACACTCCAACATGGATGAGTAAGAAATTTGAATTTGAATGGTAACAATTCCGTTAAATCCTCGTCCTCGTTTTGATAGTCTCACTCATGGCCGATCAGTGTGTTCTTTCTGATTAGCTCTTAATTGAGATCACCTGTCATGCACCCCTTTATTAAGGTGAACACAATGCGTTTGGTTTACTTTTCGCATCGGCCTGTGTCAATCGAGGTTGAGTTTAGTGAGGGTTGAAAGTTTTTGATCTAGATTGCAGATCACTATTGTCACTTTATACAAACTGAAAGTATGCGTTGTTGCATGTTTGTTTTTGTGGGCATTTGACTGAACAGCCCAGACAAATATTGCTACCAACATGGCCCTTCAAAACAGACCACCGCAGTGAGTAAAAGTTATTTTCCTTTATTAAATGTTGACGTTTTTGGGCTGTCTCCTCAGACACAAGCCATCAGTATCCCTGCTCTTTGCACCTTGACATGCATGTCGCCGCTGTTTGTTAACCTAGCTTTGCTGATTTGTATCTTGTGATGTGTGTGTGTGTGTGTTTTTCTTAACAGGTGTTAGATGACTGACAAGATCTATGGGGGGGCCCCCTTTGGGCCCCCCCATACCAACTTAGTCTTCAAAGGAATCTAGTGCCATGGGACTCCAGTGTCTTCAAAACATCCTCGGAATACATGTGTATGAATGGTCCACCGAAGGGTTGATCTGGAAGCCACCACGGTCCACGCAGTAATCTGCTGCGTGGGCCGTAGTGGCTTCCAGAGCCATCTTTCGGTCTTGGTCAGGATTTGTTACAGTTGCCCTTCAATGTAGCAGGCTACGGGTTTCTGAAGAAGCCTGCTTTACGTAGCATTAGAGTACAAATATTGTGCAAAATGCTCATGTAATTGCACTGGTAAGCTGTAGATTAGCTTAGTTTAACGTCATTCGGTGCTGTCTGTCAAATGTGTGGCTTACTTTAAGTCCCCAAGGCCCTCTGGTAAACCACGTTGGAACACCCCTGGACAAGGTGATTAGTCACTGGGTGTGTGCTAAAGTTTGGTTCCATTTTTCACGTGTTGGTTAAGGTTTGGTAGAATTGTTTGGATGCTAGCGACATGATGGTGTATGTACAAGAGCCTACCGTGGCCAGGCCACAGTTGCGACGGCCACGGCCAGATGGCCTAGTGTGAGTGCAACCTTGATTGCATTTTTATACTGTTTACCATTGGATGTTTATGCAATTTGGCTTAATTCATCCGCTGTAAAGCTGCATTTGTCTATTCCAGGGTCGTTTTGTACAGGCTTTCAATTGACCATGTTGACTACTTTGTGGGAAGTTTTTTTCTTTTTTTTAACCCTTGCTTACAATCCAACGGTTGCGACCACTTATGCAACTGGGCTGTGAACCTTGCAATTCTAGTTGCATATTTGTACACGCAAGCTTGTCCATTTCTATCGCCATCACTAACACTAGCTTCAGCATTTCCTTGTAGGCCATTAGCTGACTTGTGTATTGGAGCAATGATTTGGGTATTTTAAGATGCTTGAAAACCTAAAATAAAGCAAAATGCGTGTCTGGTGTGCAAGAGCCAATTTGTTGGCTTGCAGTAGTCGAGGAGTTGCTGTAGGTCGTAAGCCATCTGGAGGTTGTGGCAATGGAGGCTTGTGGTAGATCTGCCATCCAAGAAAGGTTAATTCTTCTGAAGCATGATTAATAGTTTAGTAAATTGAATCTATTCATATAGAACTATAAAATCCAAGACTGCAGCCAGTAACTTGGATCGCAATATGTGGAAAGTATTAGTCTTCATTTGTAACAACAGAATAATTAACATGACTAACTGGGTTTCTTCCATTTTCTAACTAGGGGGACTTGACTGGTGAGTCTACTGGATTAATCAGTAGCGGTACTTTGCCCAACAGATTTGATGGCATGACTACAGGGTGACAAAGACAATTATTCCCTGCCTATCAAAAGAGACTTCTAAAACATATCTGCTAGAACAGTTCCTATACTTTTTGTATAATTTGGTCATGCTGCAAATTTACTTTTTGTAGTTGCTCCATATTTAGTTCTTTGACAGCCTCACCTGCTAGAAAAGTCTATTCAAATCGGCTAAATATAAGTAACTAAATTAATAGCCATGAAATGTTGTCACTCATACTAATGGCAAATACCCCCTTTCAGTTGGTGGTTCAACACTGATGTCTCTGTAGGCTTGAGGGAGAGCTCACAAGTAAATTACACGAATGTCCTGGAGCAATTGGGAATACACTTTTATTTAGTCTACCTGACCAGGGACATCTTTGAACTATAGGTCACCTAACCCAAACTTTTCACTCTTGTTAGGTTGTCCTTTTCTCTTGTTTTAACCCGAAAGGGCTGAAAATATCAACATTTCAGGTATTCTGTTTGGATAATGTGCAAAACTTGTGGCTTCACTAATAAAAAAAAATTAACAAATGTATTTTTCTTAATGTGGTTAAACTATTTAAAGATTTGTATGCAAAATATTTCTGCTCAATTTGTGGTCAATGAAACTCAAATTTTTTAATTAGATAAAACACAACTATATTTTTAGAATCTAGCTCCATTGCCGTTAGAAATGGTGTCTCCCAGTACTGCAAAGTGCTTCCACAAGTTTAAAAAATGGGCAGAAAAGGAACTGCCAACGAAATCTATTTAACATGGGTAGAAAGTTTCCATGGAAGCTCTTGGCTGCTGGTTCCCAACACAGCTCCACTGTTAGCCTGTGACCTTGCGTTTAACTTTTTTGGACTTTTGGTGACTTTCACAAAAGAAATGAACTGGTTAATACAATAAACAAGACATTTGAAACTTCAGTTACATTTTTATCTATTTGTACTGCCTTTGATTTCAACTCGTGACATGTTTGTCAGGTGATAACTATGTAGCTGTGACCGCGTATCATGGTACCATTTTGAACTGTTTGTGGATATTGCATTAAATCCATATGCGTGATCTTTTCAATAATGCATATCAATGAAACAATGGAATGAAATAAATAGCTGTCGATTTTGGAGGCCTTTATCAATAATGACCAGCTATAGATTTGCTTCCTGATGGAGATTTCTGACAAATTACATGTTATTTAGCATCTACACGTTAAGCTGAGTCCAATGAGATCAAGCTCGCCCTCTTGCTACACCGAGATCATGTCCTAGACCATAGGTGTACCATGTCAAATACATGTTACCATTTGCTAGAGTGTCATGCTTGGTGTCTTTGGACTCAGCTCAACGTGTAGATGCTAAATAACATGTCATTTATCACAAATTTCTATCGGGAAGCAAATCAATAGCTGCTCATTATGGATTAAGGCCTCCAATTTCGACAGCTAATTACTACCATTAAACATATTCGAATATGCTCATGTGTGGCACCGTTGCAATCGCCTGGAAGATGTTGAAGGACACCTTGTTCGCCCTCTTACGCAACCGGGAAGATATTTACATACTTCTGATTGACTAATGAATTGTTTCAGCTATTCCCCCAGAAGTCTGGGGTCAAAAGGTCAAAAGGAGCCGGCACCACGCCGCTTATGAGATAACAAAAGTGAATGTGTATTTCTCTCATAACTTTTTGTCATTATTAAAGAGAGGCCTGATTCTCAGATATGCATGTTGGATGGCTAGGGTGTAGGTCTGGGAAGAATTTCAGGCCAAAATCTTGCAAGCGAGCCGCTGGTCGCAGGTGCAACGAGATGGAGCACTTGCTGAGTCATTTCCTGTAGGGCTGGAGCCACAGGTTGAAGCGTATGAGTCCTTTGAGACCCCCTTTGATAAAAGGGGTTCTCAAATGTTGACCCTCAGTCACCTATTGCATCACTTCCTTTAGGGCTTCGGCCTCCTTATTGATCATTATAGTATTATTGAATGCCCTCTTTCATATATATGATACCTGCACCACTGGGACGTGGCAACAATTCTCCAAATCCATATGGGGGGGGGGGGGGGGGCGATGCTTGTGGACAGTAGGGGTGTATACTCAACATAAATAGGAAGCAAACTCAGGAGAAGTAATGACATCTCACAAATATTTATTTAATAAATTGTTTAAATTTATAATAATCCAAAATCCAGGGGATTCCAGGGCGACGCTCACTTCCGGGTTGGCCAACATACGTCATCCCTCCACCACTCTACTGTACAAACACATGTTCAAGTTGAATGAGAATAATAATAATAATTCTGCCATAGTATTTATTTAGGGGGGGGGGGGGGGGATACAAGTCTTTTGGCCATTCGTAGTGTTGATCAGCAGAGAAATAATTTGTCCGCAAAGACGGTGACGTCGCTTAGCAACGGAAGACGCTCGGGTAGACAAGTCACCGGACTACTACCCATGCAAGTGAACGGAGCGTTCCACGGCATTGAGAAGACCCGTGTAGTAAAGGCCTATGATATTTCTGTTTAAGGCATAGATTTCTCCTCAGATTAGGCCAATAAACCAATGGTAAAATACAAATAAAAAACGCTCGATTAAAGGCCCGGCCCGAGTATAGTGGTGGGAAATATCACTGCGGTCAAGCCAGCCGACTCATCAAGATCGGGGGTCAAGTCAGCCGACTCAGTTTTTTGCCGTACCTGTATATACTAGCCATTACGGTAATAGCGTCTCAGAACTAGTTTCAAATAAAAGCATTCGTCGGGTACATACAAAAAGACAGTCAATACAAGCAAATACTATCAAAGGAAGTGTACGGCCGTTGTGGTATTTACTTTCAAAATAAAAGCCCACCAAACATTCCAATATGAGACAGATTACATATGATTTTGAATACGATTTAAAAGAAAATGCCCTGTTATTCCAGGCTCATTTCACTGCAGGGCGATAGTTCAAGACCCCACAGGGTCACCCAAGAAGTTTCAGGACATTCTGATGCGTAGTTTCAAAATAAAAGCCCACCAAATATGAGACATATTACATATGATTTTGGATTCAATTTAAAAGAAAATACCCAGTTATTACAGGCTCATTTCACTTCAGGGTCATAGTTCAAGACCCCATGGGGTCACGCAAGAAGTTTCAGAACATTCTGACGTGGAGTTTCAAAATAAAAGCCAACCAAAGTTTCCAATATGAGACATATTACATATGATTTTGGATACAATTTAAAAGGAAGTGCCCTGTTATTTCAGGCTCATTTTACTTCAAGGTTATAGTTCAAGACCCCATGGGGTCACACAAGAAGTTTCAGAACATTATGATGTGGAGTTTCAAAGTAAAAGCAAACCAAAATCTCCAACATGAGACATATTACATATGATTTTGGATTCAATTTAAAAAAAAATGCCCTGTTATTTCAGGCTCATTTCAATTCAGGGTTATAGTTCACGACCCCATGGGGTCACGCAAAAGGTTTCAGAACATTCTGACGTGGAGTTTCAAAATAAAAGCCAACCAAGGTTTCAAATATGAGACATATTACATATGATTTTGGATTCAATTTAAAAGAAAATGCCCTGTTATTTCAGGCTCATTTCACTTCAGGGTTATAGTTCAAGACCCCATGGGGTCACGCAAGAAGTTTCAGAACATTCTGATGTGGAGTTTCAAAGTAAAAGCCAACCAAAATCTCCAACATGAGACATATTACATATGATTTTGGATTCAATTTAAAAAAATGCCCTGTTATTTCAGGCTCATTTCACTTCAGGGTTATAGTTCACGACCCCATGGGGTCACGCAAAAGGTTTCAGAACATTCTGATGTGGAGTTTCAAAATAAAAGCCAACCAAGGTTTCCAATATGAGACATATTACATATGATTTTGGATTCAATTTAAAAGAAAATGCCCTGTTATTTCAGGCTCATTTCACTTTAGGGTCATAGTTCAAGACCCCATGGGGTCACGCAAGAAGTTTCAGAACATTCTGATGTGGAGTTTCAAAATAAGAGCCAACCAAAGTTTCAAATATGAGACATATTACATATGATTTTGGATTCAATTTAAAAGAAAATGCCCAGTTATTTCAGGCTCATATCACTTCAGGGTTATAGATCACGACCCCATGGGGTCACGGAAAAGGTTTCAGAACATTCTGATGTGGAGTTTCAAAATAAAAGCCAACCAAGTTTTCCAATATGAGACATATTACATATGATTTTGGATTCAATTTAAAAGAAAATGCCCTGTTATTTCAGGCTCATTTCACTTCAGGGTTATAGTTCAAGACCCCATGGGGTCACGCAAGAAGTTTCAGAACATTCTGATGTGGAGTTTCAAAATAAGAGCCAACCAAAATCTCCAACATGAGACATATTACATATGATTTTGGATTCAATTTAAAAAAATGCCCTGTTATTTCAGGCTCATTTCACTTCAGGGTTATAGTTCACGACCCCATGGGGTCACGCAAAAGGTTTCAGAACATTCTGACGTGGAGTTTCAAAATAAAAGCCAACCAAGGTTTCCAATATGAGACATATTACATATGATTTTGGATTCAATTTAAAAGAAAATGCCCTGTTATTTCAGGCTCATTTCACTTTAGGGTCATAGTTCAAGACCCCATGGGGTCACGCAAGAAGTTTCAGAACATTCTGATGTGGAGTTTCAAAATAAGAGCCAACCAAAGTTTCAAATATGAGACATATTACATATGATTTTGGATTCAATTTAAAAGAAAATGCCCAGTTATTTCAGGCTCATATCACTTCAGGGTTATAGATCACGACCCCATGGGGTCACGGAAAAGGTTTCAGAACATTCTGATGTGGAGTTTCAAAATAAAAGCCAACCAAAGTTTCCTAACCCTATGGAGTCTGAAATAACAGGGCATTTTCTTTTAAATTGAATCCAAAATCATATGTAATATGTCTCATATTGGAAACTTTGGTTGGCTTTCATTTTGAAACTCCACATCAGAATGTTCTGAAACTTCTTGGGTGACCCTACGGGGTCGTGAACTATAACCCTGAAGTGAAATGAGCCTGAAATAACAGGGTATTTTCTTTTAAATTGAATCCAAAATCATTTGTAATATGTCTCATATTGGAAACTTTGGTTGGCTTTTATTCTGAAACTCCACATCAGAATGTTCTGAAACTTCTTGTGTGACCCCATGGGGTCTTCAACTATGACCCTCAAGTGAAATGAGCCTGAAATAACAGGGCATTTTCTTTTAAATTGAATCCAAAATCATATGTAATATGTTTCATATTGGAAACTTTGGTTGGCTTTTATTTTGAAACTCCACATCAGAATGTTCTGAAACTTCTTGTGTGACCCCATGGGGTCTTCAACTATAACCCTCAAGTGAAATGAGCCTGAAATAACAGGGCATTTTCTTTTAAATTGAATCCAAAATCATATGTAATATGTCTCATATTGGAAACTTTGGTTGGCTTTTATTTTGAAACTCCAATTCAGAATGTTCTGAAACTTCTTGGGTGACCCTATGGGGTCGTGAACTATAACCCTGAAGTGAAATGAGCCTGAAATAACAGGGCATTTTCTTTTAAATTGAATCCAAAATCATTTGTAATATGTCTCATATTGGAAACTTTGGTTGGCTTTTATTTTGAAACTCCACATCAGAATGTTCTGGAACTTCTTGTGTGACCCCATGGGGTCTGGAAATATAACCCTGAAGTGAAATGAGCCTGAAATAACAGGGCATTTTCTTTTAAATTGAATCCAAAATCATATGTAATATGTCTCATATTGGAAACTTTGGTTGGCTTTTATTTTGAAACTCCACGTCAGAATGTTCTGGAACTTCTTGTGTGACCCCATGGGGTCTTGGGCTATAACCCTGAAGTGAAATGAGCCTGAAATAACAGGGCATTTTCTTTTAAATTGAATCCAAAATCATATGTAATATGTCTCATATTGGAAACTTTGGTTGGCTTTTATTTTGAAACTCCACGTCAGAATGTTCTGGAACTTCTTGTGTGACCCCATGGGGTCTTGGGCTATAACCCTGAAGTGAAATGAGCCTGAAATAACAGGGCATTTTCTTTTAAATTGAATCCAAAATCATATGTAATATGTCTCATATTGGAAACTTTGGTTGGCTTTTATTTTGAAACTCCACGTCAGAATGTTCTGAAACTTCTTGGGTGACCCTATGGGGTTGTGATCTATAACCCTGAAGTGAAATGAGCCTGAAATAACAGGGTATTTTCTTTTAAATTGAATCCAAAATCATTTGTAATATGTCTCATATTGGAAACTTTGGTTGGCTTTTATTTTGAAACTCCACATCAGAATGTTCTGAAACCTTTTGCGTGACCCCATGGGGTCGTGTACTATGACCCTGAAGTGAAATGAGCCTGAAATAACAGGGCATTTTCTTTTAAATTGAATCCAAAATCATATGTAATATGTCTCATATTGGAAACTTTGGTTGGCTTTTATTTTGAAACTCCATATCAGAATGTTCTGGAACTTCTTGTGTGACCCCATGGGGTCTTGACCTATAACCCTGAAGTGAAATGAGCCTGAAATAACAGGGCATTTTCTTTTAAATTGAATCCAAAATCATTTGTAATATGTCTCATATTGGAAACTTTGGTTGGCTTTTATTTTGAAACTCCACATCAGAATGTTCTGAAACCTTTTGCGTGACCGCATGGGGTCGGGAACTATAACCCTGAAGTGAAATGAGCCTGAAATAACAGGGCATTTTCTTTTAAATTGAATCCAAAATCATATGTAATATGTCTCATATTGGAAACTTTGGTTGGCTTTCATTTTGAAACTCCACATCAGAATGTTCTGAAACTTCTTGGGTGGTCCTATGGGGTCTTGAACTATAACCCTGAAGTGAAATGAGCCTGAAATAACAGGGCATTTTCTTTTAAATTGAATCCAAAATCATATATAATATGTCTCATATTGGAATGTTTGGTGGGCTTTTATTTTGAAACTCCACATCAGAATGTTCTGAAACTTCTTGGGTGACCCTATGGGGTCGTGAACTATAACCCTGAAGTGAAATGAGCCTGAAATAACAGGGCATTTTCTTTTAAATTGAATCAAAAATCATATGTAATATGTCTCATATTGGAAACTTTGGTTGGCTTTTATTTTGAAACTACGCATCAGAATGTCCTGAAACTTCTTGGGTGACCCTGTGGGGTCTTGAACTAACGCCCTGCAATGAAATGAGCCTGGAATAACAGGGCATTTTCTTTTAAATCGTATCCAAAATCATATGTAATATGTCTCATATTGGAATGTCTGGTGGGCTTTTATTTTGAAAGTAAATACCACAACGGCCGTACACTTCCTTTGATAGTATTTGCTTTTATTGACTGTCTTTTTGTATGTACCCGTCAAATGCTTTTATTTGAAACTAGTTCTGAGATGCTATTACCGTAATGGCTAGTATACACAGGTACGACAAAAGACTGAGTCGGCTGACTTGACCGACGATCTTGATGAGTCGGCTGGCTTGACCGCAGTGAAATATCGGCCCGACCTGGCCTGCGTCGGGCTCGGGCTCGGGCAGAGAATCTAAACACTGACTGGAACAATATTATTCACGAGTTATAAACAACCCCTACACATCAATATTAATGATAACCCTGTGGAAATTGCCATAAGTGAGAGACACAATTTCGCACGTTGAGCACACAGTTGTGTGACTCGTTTATTTAGTAAGAGAGAAACAGGAAATCAAAACGTGCTGAAGGTAAACAAATCCCGCATGGGCTCTGACGTCATGAGACGCTCGTAATCCTTAAAAGGGACAGCAATCCCTGAACCACAGTAAACGACATGCCTAACACAATTGAAAGAACAACACATAACAAAATACTGTAGGTGAATTATGTTACACTCACTACAACCCATTAAGTACGGTATGATTTCTAGATGTCATGGCAACGTCCGCTCGCGACACTGGACTTGCGATCGAGGCATCGACGCGGACGTTCATTCACATAGCCAAAAACAAGAGAATAGATGGCTAGATAAAATAAACATCAAGACATACAATTCTAAAAAGAACAGATGAAGCAGCTACCCTTTTTTCCTTTGCGGTTTGCCTGAGCAGCGCACCTGCATTTAAAATATCCGTGAATTGTCACAATTTCTCAGAATCAAAGGTGAAAGTAGAAGCGGGTGGCCTAAAGCTGTCATATTGTTCAGAGACAAGTTTAAGTAGAAACGGGTGGCCAAAAGCTGTCATATTGTTAGTTATCACAGACAATTTTTAACAATAAATGTTCTGTACAGAGCTCCTTAAGGGACATTAGGGAGAACGCTCCCGGACAGAACCTTAGTTTGGAAGTCGTGCTTAGTGACACGACAAATACTCCCAATTGAAATACATGGGTTTGAAATTTGTGCTTTTTGACACGAACATTTTGAAAATACGTGTCCCTGATCACGTTTCAATAGATTAAATAACCTGACAGTGTCAAGTATTTTCCTGAGACCGGGTTGAAATATCGCTTAAGTATTCAAGTCCCCTCTTGGCAACTTCTTTAAAAGAAATCAAAAAAACACATTTGAAGTTATATTATGACAAAATAACTTAAAACTAAACTCTGTATTATGTTTTTGTATTTTTTAAATGACCAGAAATAGAGGTCCACACTTGGTCGATGAAAACCGATAGTCCCCTGTTGGTAGGGTAAACGTGTATGTGTGTGTGTGTGTGTGTGTGTGTGTGTGTGTGTGTGTGTGTGTGTGTGTGTGTGTGTGTGTGTGTGTGTGTGTGTGTGTGTGTGTGTGTGTGTGTGTGTGTGTGTGTGTGTGCACGCGTGTGTGTGCTGTTTTTTCTCTTGCAAGACGCCTTGCCGTTTGGATAAACATTTTGACTTGGAACTTATGAAAATACAAATGGTAAAAAATGCTTTTAATCATGACTCACAGCGTTATTGTGATTCTAGGACAGGGCGTAAGAGGTATTTGAGGGGATGCTGTTAAATGTCACTTCACATTTCCCCCTTTAAAACTGAAGTTCTGTTACAGAACACCACTAAGAAAAGAACACAAGACTAAACATAATACAGAACTAAAGGTTCCCAAGGGACCTAAAGTCAAGAGAAAAAAGTTATCCCAAAGAAACTGCTGAACAGCACAAACAGATAGTGAATTCAATGTTTTAGCAGAGAAACAAGAAAGCTCAATAAAAAACGATGTACTAAATTATTCAAATGTAAATATACATTAAAGAGGTCCATGAAAGGTTTGCCAGCTAAATGTGTATTTATTTTATTCTCTGTGTTAGCATACCACAGCTAAGTCAGTCATGCGAAATTATCCCCCCGAGATAGGCTCCTAAGTATGCTCGCTTCACACTAGGGACCCATTCCCTGTCCATTCTGCGCATGGATCTAGAAAGGTCTCAGGCTCCAAATAGAAGATGAATGGTTTGAGACGTTACACGGACACAAAGCGTCTGACCTTTTTGCTGCGATCCCTGATGATTCAGCGTGGGAGTGGGAGGACTAAGTGCCTGTTCTCACCTCGGTTACACCCACACCTACGAGTGCAGACGGGCAGAAGAGATTGTGTTTGACCTCTTGCCGATTAGAATTGATTTCAGCCGAAGCTGAGGTCAACATCAACTCGGTTTATCGCCAGCCTTCTGCCTTTAAATTTGGTCTAAGTCTTTTATGTTGACGTAAGAAAACATTGGAAGAACTGATTGAATTTTGAGTAAAATGTACTGAATGGCACAGTTTCATGTTGCATTTGTATTCATATAGTTTTTATATAAGCAATCATGTCTACAGTAAGCGCAGATAAGATAAAAACAACTTTCAGAAGGTATAGATCTAGGGCTCAGGACCACAACAACATTGAAGTGCATTTTATTTTTAGTTTGATCCAATAATGAACAATGTATTTTCCTGTTGAAACATTGCTGATTAATTATGCATTTCGATTGCCATTTCAAAGCAATTCAATGTCTTTGAAATAATACAAAAAACATAAAATCTGCAAACCAAATACGGTCATTGCTAAATCTCACTTGATTTGACAACCGGGATGCTACTTTACACGTTGGGGAATTGCATCAGTTATTGTTTGTTTGTTGACTGAAGGACTTGCACTGCTGTGTCAAAACAGAATCATACCCATAATTATAGCCTTGGTTTAGTTAATAATGTCTGTATCGTGAAAATGAATTTCCCTTGACGGTGTGCTTTCTCAACCTCTGTCCTCAAGGCAACCATTTAAAGCAACACTTGTTTAGTTAAATCCTTAAGAAGCAGAGTCTGTAAACAAAATCTATATTCAATCTTTATGGCCCCTATGCAACTAAGAGCAACGCTCCATTTTCTCTGTGGGTGTTGTAAAACATTTGTATTCCTGTGTATTTATTTTTAAATTGACATTTTCATACAAGATTCTGTATGATTAAGTTATTCAATTAACTTGAAAGTTGCTATTACGCAACATAAAGCACTTTAAGCACAAATGGGATTCTTATGGGCACGAAGGCCCATTTCCTGGAACTCATCCCAACGGGGGGTCTTTCGTTGGATACAAATATCTGCTTCACTTCTTTGCTTTTGTTGTTATTTCAAACGCTGGTGTCAGAATGCTTATTCAACAGGCGTCTGCAGGAATACCAACGGGACCTAGCTTTTCAGAAAGTGGGATAGTCTGTCACAGTGCCTATGTAGAGCTCCACCACAGCAGTATCGAGAGAGCGCTCTCAGCAAAGCTAGCCGTCAAACACAAAGCAATGAGTTACAGTTGACAAATACAGTTGAGTCAGTGAAACACCAGTGCAGGCATTTGTCATAACAACCTTTTACAGCCCTATACCAAAAGTAAGAACAAATGCAATTTGGTGGTCACATATAATTTTGATTTATACTTACATTGTGGTATTGAAGAAATTAAACTACTGGTACCCTGACCCTAAGAGAGCTAATTATCATTTTTGGAGAACTTCAGGCTCATATCTGCTGAACATTTCTGTTTGTCACGGACAGACTGGATAGGTCTGCCTGTGTCTCAACGCAGGATTCAGCCGTCTGAACAGCATAAAGGGAGAAACGTGTGACATGCAGGCCTTAATGTTTATGTGTGTGGAGCATGGGTGTACTGTATATGAGTCTCTGTGCGTTCACATGTGTCTTTGAGTGTAGAAATGGGTGTCTTTGGCTGTGTGTGTGTGTGTGTTTCTGCGTTAGGGGTGGGTATTGCCAAAGAAGTCACGATTCGATTCGTATCACGATTCACATGCCACGATGCGATTCTATCACGATGCATCGCGATACTTGAATTATTGCGATGCATTGCGATGCATTGCGAATTTTCACTGAACACTGTTAAAAAAAAATTAAGCCATTACCAGTGGCTGACTGGCTGTGTATGATCTGGATAGTGTGTTCAATTGATAACTCAAAGCAACTCAATTCATACATAGCTGTATTTATTGAAACGACTATTACTACACTGACAAGAAGTGCTAAGGATCTATAAAACTTAAAATAACAAAATAAGGATAATCAGTGCCGTTTACATGGCCTCAGTGGTCCTTTAAACCAATGAAATGAAAACATTCAAACATTTCCCCTTTTGGAAGTAGCTGCCATTATAACAACAATATCATTTCATAAACATAAGAGGACAAACTGATGCCACAAAAAGTGAATAGGCTTTATAAAACGATATAAAAAAATAAATAAATAAAAGAATAATAATAATTATTCATTTAAATGATTTCATTAAATTATTTTTTAAATTAATAATCGATTCTTGGCGTCAACAATCGATGCAGTAGATCGTGAAAATTAGAATCGCGATGCATCGTCATGACGATTATTTGGCACACCCCTGTGAGTGTCCTCACCTTCCTTCCCTCTGTTATATTTCTAAATTCAGACATTCCCAGCATGACGTCTTTCACACCTTCACACCTCTTCCCCTCGTCCTCTTCATTCTGCTGTCTTACTCTCTCTCTCTCGCTCTTTTCTCTCACGTTCTCTCTCTCGCTTTCTCTCATCAGCGTTAAATTTGTCTTCCTTATCCTCCTGTCAATGCTCCATCACACGTCATCCTTCGCTCTGCTCAGCTCTCATTCATCATTGGCTCTTATCATCTTCTTCCACTCCTCTCAGCATCAGGACCGGCCAGAAGGATGTAGACAGCGCCCTGCATCAATCACAGGGGTGATGATGGAACACACTCGCTAAAAGTCAAATGCGATGCATTCGACACTTGGAATCTGAAGCAGTAATCAGGCTTCCCTCAAGGACAATAAGCATGTGACGATGAATGGAGAGAAAAACGACTTGGAAAGCAGTACTGAAGTCTTGTCTATAAATACGAGGCCCATAATTATCAATATGAGAACTTAAGAACGGACGGTGATGAAATCACAACAACTCATTACGGCGGTAATGAGTCTGGTATCAGATAACTTGGATTGTTCCATTATATTTGATTTGTCCTTATTTTTCAAAATCCGATGAAGAAAACCCTCATTAACACGAGTGCAGAAGTACTGAGCAATCAACACAAATTAAATACAAATTATTTCAGGGATAGATTAGATTCCCCCCCCCCCCCCTAATGAAGCTTAACTATAATTAAACACGTCGCGTGGGTTTTCAAATCGGAAACAGATGTGCGTCCCTTAAACGCCAGAGGACCTGTTGTGTTTGCTTATCGGAGCCAGTGCAGATCGATGCGTCTGTAAGTGTTCCTCGAAGCTGCAGACGCACACGCCCCCACACGTGTGTGTGTGTGTGTGTGTGTGTGTGTGTGTGTGTGTGTGTGTGTGTGTGTGTGTGTGTGTGTGTGTGTGTGTGTGTGTGTGTGTGTGTGTGCG